>NC_059227.1:34173659-34348659 GCF_020615455.1 Coregonus clupeaformis | reverse complement strand
ACCGCAGATTCATCCGGGATTACAGCCGTGTGGCCGCTCCGTTAACTGCCTTGACTTCCAGTATCAGGAGCTTCAAGTGGAATCCGGAGGCGGATCGAGCGTTTCTGGATTTGAAGAGGCGATTCACCAACGCACCGATTCTCTCTCAACCGGACACGGCCCGTCAGTTCGACCGTTGAAGTGGACGCGTCTGATGTGGGAGTTGGCGCCATCCTGTCGCAGCGATGCTCCACGGACAGTAAGCTCCATCCCTGCGCCTACTACTCTCGTCGCCTTTCGCCTGCGGAGAGGAATTACGATGTGGGTAACCGGGAGCTTCTCGCGGTGAAACTTGCCTTGGAGGAGTGGCGCCACTGGTTGGAGGGGGCGGAGCAACCGTTTATTGTCTGGACTGACCACAAGAATCTTGCTTACGTGCAATCGGCTAGACGTCTCAACTCCCGTCAGGCCAGGTGGTCGTTGTTTTTCGGACGATTCAATTTTTCCCTGACGTTCCGACCTGGTTCTAAGAATGGCAAGGCGGACGCCTTGTCTCGGATGTTCTCCAAGACGGAGGAGAGTGGGTCCAAGACCGAGACAATTCTCCCCCGGAACTGCGTCGTGGGGAGCTGTTAGGTGGAAGATTGAGGAGGAGGTGATGGCGGCTCTTTGGACGCAGCCCGGTCCCGTAACGGTCCACCCGGTCGGTTGTTTGTGCCTGAGTCGGTTCGTCCTGCGGTCCTCAAATGGTCCCACGCCAGCAAGATGGCTTGTCACCCTGGCGTGGCTCGGACGATGGCGTTTCTTCGCAGACGTTTTTGGTGGCCTGCCATGGCCGAGGATACTCGGGGTTATGTTGCTGCCTGTCCAGTGTGTGCGCAGAATAAGGGTACCAATCGGCCCAGCTCTGGACTACTTCACCCCCTTCCTATTCCCCGGCGACCATGGTCGCATCTGGCCCTGGACTTTGTCACTGGGTTGCCCGCTTCTGAGGGGAACACGGTCGTTCTGACTATCGTGGACAGATTCAGCAAGTTCGCCCACTTTGTGCCAATTGCCAAGCTTCCCTCTGCCTCGGAGACGTCCGAGATCCTGGTTAGGGAGGTTTTCAGGGTCCACGGGTTGCCCAGTGATATCGTTTCCGACCGTGGCCCTCAGTTTACCTCTGCTGTCTGGAAGTCCTTCTGTTTGGCCATTGGAGCTACAGTCAGTCTCACATCTGGTTTTCACCCCCAATCTAATGGTCAGGCGGAGAGAGCCAACCAGAAGATGGAATCCACGCTACGCTGCCTGGCTTCTTCCAACCCCACCTCCTGGGTCTCTCAGTTGCCTTGGGTTGAGTATGCCCACAATACTCTCCCTACATCTGCCACTGGGATGTCTCCCTTCCAGTGCCTGTATGGCTACCAACCTCCCTTGTTCCCTTCTCAGGAGAAGGAGCTCTCAGTGCCTTCTGTTCAGGCCCATATTCGGCCGTTGCCACCGGACCTGGCATCGGGCCAGAAAGGCACTCCTTAGAGTTTCGGACCGGTATCAGCTCCAGGCGAATCGTCGCCGGATCCCCGCTCCCACCTATAGCATCGGAGATAGGGTCTGGTTGGCCACACGGGATCTTCCTTTACGGACTGAGTCTAGGAAGTTGTTACCGAAGTTCATTGGTCCGTTTGTGGTGGAGAAGGTGATCAATCCGGTGGCAGTTCGACTCAAACTCCCGAGGACGCTCAGAGTCCATCCCACCTTTCATGTCTCCTGCCTCAAGCCTGTTTTCCTCAGTCCTCTGTTGCCTCCTCCGCCTCCTCCTCCTCCTCCTCGGATGATCGGAGGTGGTCCTGCCTACACGGTGCGACGCATTATGGATTCCAGACGGCGGGGCCGGGGTTTCCAGTATCTCGTGGACTGGGAGGGGTATGGTCCGGAAGAGAGGAGTTGGATTCCGCGGCGACAGATCCTAGATGCTGACCTCATCCGTGACTTCTACCGCCTCCATCCTGGCGCTCCGGGGAGTCCGCCCGGTGGCGTTCGTCGGAGGGGGGGTACTGTAACGATTCCGGCAGTCTGAGTCGGGTCCTGTCTGTGGACTAGTTTTTCTGTTCGTGATCTCCAGTTTCCCGAGGGTTCTGGAACGCTCCGGGGAGCTCTCTTGATTTCCGCACCTGCATCCCATCAGCAATCTGCACACCTGGTCCTGATCATCACCCTTCTTAGGCTCTGGCCTAACATCCATTCCCTGCCGGATCGTTAGCCATGAACAGTATGTTTGTCAGTGTATCAGCCTTGGAGTTTCTAGCGTTAGTTTTGTTGTTTTGCACCTTGTTGGCTTGCCGTGTACTTACCTCCGTTTTTGTTTCTATCTGCAGTCAATCTCCCGGAACCTTCACCCAACCCCTGCCTGGTTGTCGGCGGCTGCCGAGCCATTCTTGGATCCACCACTGCACCTCCACCAACTCATCTCCGCCGTCCGCTCTGTCCCCTGGATTATTCTACATCGTTTTTGGAATCTGTTAAATAAATACTCACCTTCGTTTCAACTCACCTTGTCCTGGTCTGCTTCTGGGTTCTGGCTTAGTAAACCGTGACAGAGAGAGCGAGACAGAGACAGACACAGACACATACACAGAGACAGAGACAGAGACAGAGACAGAGACAGAGACAGAGACAGAGACAGACACAGACACAGACACAGAGACAGAGACAGAGACAGAGACAGAGACAGAGACAGAGACAGAGACAGACACAGAGACAAAGAGTGTTATGGCACTGTGTATGTATGTGAAAGCATATGTACATGCTTAACTGAGTTCTACATTAAAGGACCTTGATTGGATTCTATCATATCAAACTATCATAAGATTTGCATAATAACCTTTCGAGATGAAGTCACTTAATTTCTTTCTTCAGGATTACAGCAGAGGTAGTAAAGCCTCAAGCCTTCTGGCCATTGTAAACACTGCACTCCACTACAAGCATTGCCAATATTGGTCAGGACATTCCAAAACACATCTTTAAGTAATGTGGCCTGACCAGGAAAAACACTTGGTAACACTTTAGTTAACGTTGACAGGTATGTTTTATTACTTGTTATAAGCACTTATGAGCCCTTATAATGTCTCATTATAAGGCTTGTAACATGTTTTGCAATTCTTCGATGGACTGAACATAGCTGTTATTTAGTCAGGATCATTATGAAATGATAGTAAGACATGGTAACACTTTAGTTAAAGCTGACATGTAGAATGCTTGATTATGGACCTTTATAATGTCTTATAAGGCTTGTAAAATGGCATGTCTCTCTATGTAACACATTTTCAACTGCCTGACATAATAGAAGGGTCATAGACCCGTAAGACAGGTGATAGGCGCTCATGTCTTATAATGCAATATAATGTGGTCATAATGCATTATAAGACTTGTAATAAGCACCTGTTACTGTTACTCCCCACGTTGAGTAATGAGTGACCCCTGTCTTCCTGCAGTGTCAGCATAGCCCTGTCACAGATGACATGTGGGGCTGAGCGGTGATGTATACATCAGTGTTATACACATTACACTTGAACGCATACAGCAGGCTATTTATAGTAGGCACATACCTGTGAACCCCCGCCTGTGACACACATGATCGCTAACATAACATGCATGTCGTGCATCACGCATGTGGAAATATAGGGAACCGAGCAATGAAGTAGTAAGTCTAATGGCTGACATCTTCACAGGCCTTCTGCAATTTTACATGGTTATTTTATGCCTGCCTGGTGATTGAGTTATTTTCACTGTGCAGCCGGTTAATGTTTTATTCAGTCGAATGCTTAATTTCTTTTTTTTGTGCCTCTCTCTCTCTCTCTCTCTCTCCCCCCACCCCTCTCTCTCTCTCTCTCTCTCTCTCTCTCTCTCTCTCTCTCCCTCTCTCCCTCTCTCCCCCCCTCACCCCCCACTCTCTCTCTCTCTCTCTCTCTCCCCCCACCCCCTCTCTCTCTCTCTCTCTCTCTCTCTCTCTCTCTCTCTCTCTCCCACTCTCCCCCTCTCTCTCTCTCTCTCCCCCCCACCCCTACTCTCTCTCTCTCTCTCTCTCTCTCTCCCTCTCCCACCCACCCCCCATCTCTCCCTCTCCTTCTCCCTCGAGTTGACGAGTGGCTTTGCTCTCAGGAAACAGATGCTTGTTGCAAAGCGACATCTGCTATAGTCGAGGGTAGGCAGTGAAGGAGGGACACTGGCAGACACACTCCGATCCCTCGGATCACTTTACTCTCGTCACAAATATAACAATAAAAACAATGTAGAGCACTCCTGGATGAAAGAGATACGGTTTCCAAGGTTGATAGGTAGCCAATAGTACTCACACCTTCACTGGATGTGGTGGGGACAGGGGAAGAGGGGTCTGGGGATTGGGATGGAAAATGGACCCAGAGTGGTTGGTTGAGTGGGTGGACTGGTGCCAGCAGGTCTCTTCAGGAGTGGATGGGTTCACTGATACTTTGTTTTGGATCAGTGAGCCGGTGTATCAACACATAGACAGGCAGCCATGACAGTTGTCTAGGCTATGGGCTTTGGGTAGCACCAGGGGCATATACTGTACCAAAACACACACACCCGTGACACATCACTAACATACACACACCGACAGCAGGCAGGCGTGCAGGCTCAGGCACAGACACACACACACACAGACAGCTAGCACGCACACACTCGCACACATGCGCAAACACACATACTCTCACATACATGACAGCTGGCTGATGCTGTATGAGAAAGGCTCTATACCTGAGTCATGGATACCCAAACCCTCTCTCGTTGGGCTCCGAGCCAAATGTAAAAGCTATCACGTAGCATTGCACAAGCCTATTATAGGGCACCCTGCATAATGACTAGTGACTTCACATGCAATTAAATCAAGCAATGGATCTTATTTAGCGGTTATATGAACCGCTATTGTTCCTCCTATGTCTCTAGTCTAAAACATGTAACAGTGTTGTAGTACTCGAGTCCGGTCTCAAGACCACATATTGAGTGTCTCTGTCTTATCTCGGTGTCGGATACATTTGTGTTCGGTCTTGACTCGGTCTCAGACAGTGAAGACTCGTAATTTCTTCCTGAGACCAGCTGAGACCAGCGGAGTAAAAAACTTGTAATTATCAGCTTCCATTCTGTTAGTGCATACAACACTCCTTTCTTGAAACATTAATATCATAACAGCCTTATCTATTATAGACATGTTTGCGCAGTTGTGAACCTATAGGCCTTCAGTCCCTTACAAAAAAAGATTGCAGTCAGAATGCAGTATAACTGCAGTATGCTGCAAATGCTATGTCCAAAATAGCTTTTTTTTTACTGCAGTAATTTTGCAGTGTAACTGCAGTTACAGTGCAGTATAACTGCAGTTCAACTGCACTACACTGCAGTTATTCTGCAATTACTGCATCCAAAATACCACAGTCGACTGCAGTTACTGCACTTTTACTGCAGTTTCAAAACTGCTATCTTTTTTTGTAAGGGGTGTGTGACAGGTTCGTGATTCTGAAAGGACAGCAACCGTAATACCAGCACACTCTTGTATGAGAGTGCACTTTCTGTAAAACACAAAGGGCCAGTGGTGTTGTCGAAGGTATATGCAAGTATAAACCATATACCCACTTTTTATTCAGTGGGCATTGCATATACTCACTTCTTAATCCCTACTGATGCGTATCAAAGTAGTGTTTGGAGGTATACGACTTATCAATGATGTAGTACAATAGAGAAATCATGCACAATCACAATCCACCCACTGTGGAGCCAGGCCCTGACAGGCCCACCCAATCAGATTGATGTGGTTTAAGCATTGTTGTGGACTTAGACCATCACATTTTAGTTTTTTTTCTATTAAAAAAAGAGTGTGATTTTGAGAGGGAAAATCTGAAAAATCCATAGGAAAATACGTAAAAAAACATAGGAAAACATAGGATTTTTCACACAGGGTGCCTTTCCTTCGCTGGGCGGGCCGTTTGGGAACTTTATGGCAAAATTAGAGTATACCCACTTCTCCATGCATCACTACACCACTGCATAGGGCCGATGGAAAGACAGCAGTCACACAGCATGATGTTAAAGGATAAGCAGTCCATAAACTCAGACATAATAAGCCAGTAGGTCCCAATCACAAGAATACAAAAACACAACCATTAAGCGTTTCCCAACCGAAATGTCCAACTATTACTTCCCATTGCAAAAAACATTTCACGATTAGCACACAAAGTAGCCGGTGACCTAAAGTTTAAAGTGGAACTGACAGCGTTTTAAATACTTTGCAGATATGAAATTCCAAATTTATGTGACAAAACCAACTTTAAGAGGTTTTGGAAATAGGTTCTACTTGACTCAACGTTCCATGACGTACACTAAGGCATTGTTGGCAGAATAGATGGATGCAGTACAATGCATGATTAATATAATTAACCAATACATTTCTTGGTAGTCCAAAATATATTGCTATCAGGTTGTAAATCACAGCTGGCCTGGTACATTGTTTGCTGCTTCCATTCGGGATGCACTGTTTCAGTTTCAATTACTCAATATTCTGGACAAAAACAGACGAATGTATCTAAGGTTGGGAATGTCAATACAAACAAACTAGCAAGTGCAATGATCACAAGTCAGTCATACCGTGGCTAATAGACTAGCATATCTATTTATGTAACAAGCTAAAAACACGGAGCCTAACGTTAGCTAGATAGCTAGCTGCTAGGAGGATGTCATGTCATGCCATTGAAGGAGTGGGTGAGTGACTGACTTTTTCCCTTCATTTCATTTTTCGTTGGCTATACACAGCTAGAGATGCAGGTGTAATTTGGTTAGCTAGCAAGAACTCGAACGACTGTTATCCAGTTAGCATATCTCTTGCGTTCACAAATTCACTCTGGCTATCTACTCCGATTTCAGAGCACTCGTCTGAGTGTGCCAGAGCGCAGAATAACTGATAAATATACGAATGTGCAACACCTGCTGAATATGACCGGTGTCAGTAAACGTAGGCAAAAAAAGTTATAGTTTGTCAAGAACGCTCTAGATAACATGTAAACATCCTAACCAGCTCTGCTACGGCGAGTAAAATGGTCAGAGTGAGGTATTCTCTCATTTGTGTCTGGAAGTAGCTAGCTAGCAAGCTAGCCAACTTTAGCCAGTTAGCTTGGGTGCTTGGTTGGGACAAGCATGCATTGTCAGGCAAGCGGCAGAAGGATGAGGAGGCTACAATTCCCCAACGTTTATCAGTGCAATTTTGATGGGCAACTAGTTGAAAAAGTTTGAGAGGGTTTATCTAATGTTCCTTTGTTAGATTTTAGCTCATCTTGCTCTGGTTAGCATTAGTTGTTGATCTTGTTGTTGTTGAGGTGCATAACGGAGGGAGAGAGAGCCTACCTTTTCATGGTTGTTTGATCAATAGGACTGTAAAGTTCCCAAATGTAAGAGGTCTCCCAAGATGTTTACATATTTGCAGAAATCCATTAAAGTGTATTTTGTGTCTTTTGGCGAATGCGTTCTAAGGATCTAATGTCACGCTGTTGCAACTGCCTGTAAACACACAGTCCAGTTCAAAGTGAATGATGGCAAGCCCATGTGGCAAATGGCTTGTTTGTATAAAGGCCTACTGTAGTTCTGATTGGCTATAGCGCTCCGGTCTGTGTAGACTCCGATCCTGGACAAGTCAGATGTTTTTATTCGGTTTTATTTACTGCAGTGTCTATTAATTGGCCAAACGCACGGCCACTTTCCCAATCTATATTGCTATAGAATTTTCACAAATGCCTTTGTATACATAATTCCCAAACATTCTAAGAATTTATGAAAACTTGAAAATGACCATATCTAAGTGGTCACTTGTCAGAAAATGTTTAAGAAAGTGTTTTATTCTTCCTGGCGGTGTACAGTATATGAACAGATTTTAATAAGATTTCATGTTGATAAAATGCTGTCAGTTCCACTTTAAATGCAACAATGTTTCACACACATAAGTTATTTTCAAAGAGATGGCTAACAGCAGCAAGTATGCTGCAATTAAAAACACAGTTCCACTCACCAGATGATGATCATTTGAAACGTAACTTCTTGTTGAAATGTATTCTTGAAAAGGGAGAAGCTAACAAATTAGCAACAACATCCTCTTTGATAACACCTGCTGCAGCTGCTGCAAACTAGCTAGACTGTGGGGAAACTACTGCTCACTATTGTGCAGTGACCCGTTGCCCTTCAAGAAGGCAGAAGTTTTCATACGTTTTTGTAAAAATGGTCCCAACCATTAAGTCAAAATGTGATTGGTTGATTCCACTATCTCTCCAAAATGTTGCCCTAATACAGTTGAATGGCATATGCCTTTATCTAGCTTCTAAAGGCCTAGCCAATGGCAGACTTAGCTAGCTAGATTTATCTCCTCAGAGACCAGCAAAGAAAAATCCTGATTGTATATTTTTTATCTTCAGTGTTAACCCTTTCCTTTCCAACAAAAACTGAAGAGATTAAATCAGAACATAATTGAAAATAATAATATTAAAAGTATTATTTTATTATTATAATTATTATAATTTTATAAATCCTTAGCCCTTCTCTGAAGGCGTAGAAGGCCCATTGGGTTAGTAATCATTTGTAGAGTGGCTCTATTTTCCCTCAGCATACATTTTTTCACTATTCTGAATGTCTAAAGAATCCATATGTTGTTCTGAAATATGAACACAAAAATACTGGACATTTTGAACTCTTATTATGGTGGTGATTTTACAAAATGACAATCATGGTCTTAAATTGGACTCGCATTTTTCTGGTCTCGGTCTTAACTCGGTCTCGCCCCCCCTCCCGGTCTCGGCCTTGACTCGGTCTCACCCCCCCTCCAGTCTTGGTCTTGAATCGGTCTCGCTTTAGGTGGTCTCGAACACAACACTGACATGTCATCTTTTGTTTCCCTTCTGACATTTGTTTGAAAGTTCTTATGCAAATGATAAAGGAGTATGTAACACAGTGATGTCAAACCAAATGAATCGTAGCTTCGCTTCAGGCTGTCTTGTGGTTTTTGTGTTCTCTCTTGTATCTGTCACGGTGCTGTGTATGGGTGTGGTGTAGAATCAGGCGCAGGCAGCAGAGGGTAAGTCCAACAAGACTTTACTGAGCACGAAAATAAATCCAAAACAGCCCGGAGGCAAAAAGACGCACACAGGCGTAACTACAAGCGCACACACAGGTGCGTAAATCTCTCCTCACACAACAAGGAGGAAGCTCAGGAAAAATAGCGTACCGACACGGGTAGCGCAACCACGACACGAACAATTACACACAACACAAACCTAACAACAAGGAAACTAAATAGGGTGCTAAATGAGACCTAACACAAAACAGGTGTGACTAACAGACAAAACCAAACAAACAAGAAACATCGAGCGGTGGCAGCTAGAACTCCGGAGACGACGACCGGCGAAACCTGCCCGAACAAGGAGGAGGAGCCGCCTCGGCCGAAACCGTGACAGTACCCCCCCCTTGACGCGCGGCTCCAGCCGCGCGCCGCCTCCGGCCTCGGGGACGACCAGGGGGACGCGGAGCAGGGCGCGTAGGATGACCACGATGGAATTCGGTCATCAGGGACGGATCCAGAATGTCCCTCCTTGGCACCCAGCACCGCTCCTCCGGACCGTACCCCTCCCACTCCACGAGATATTGGAGACCCCCCATCCGGCGTCTCGAATCCAGGATGGTCCGAACCGTGTACGCCGGAGCCCCCTCGATGTCCAACGGGGGCGGAGGGGAGTCTCCTCAATCTCAAAGTCCTGGAGTGGACCAGCTACCACCGGCCTGAGGAGAGACACATGGAACGAGGGGTTAATATTCTTGTAATCAATAGGTAGTTCTAACCTGTAACTCACCTCGTTCAATCTCCTCAGGACTTTAAAAGGCCCCACAAACCGCCGACCCAGCTTCCCGGCAGGGCAGGCGGAGGGGCAGGTTTCTGGTTGAGAGCCAGACTCGATCTCCAGGTGCGTACACTGGCCCCTCACTGCGGTGTAGGTCGGCGCTCGTCTTCTGTCGACGTATGGCACGCTGCAGATGGACGTGTGCAGCGTCCCCACGTCTCCTCCGAGCGCCGCACCCACTCATCCACAGCGGGGGCCTCGATCTGGCTCTCATGCCATGGTGCCAGAACCGGCTGGTACCCTAATACACACTGAAAAGGGGTTAGTTGGGTGGAGGAGTGGCGGAGAGAGTTCTGTGCCATCTCGGCCCAGGGCACATATCTCGCCCACTCCTCCGGCCGGCCCTGACAATATGACCTCAGAAACCTACCCACATCCTGGTTGACTCGTTCAACCTGCCCATTACTCTCCGGGTGGTAACCCGAGGTAAGGCTCACCGAGACCCCCAAACGTTCCATAAATGCTCTCCAGACTCTGGAGGTAAACTGGGGGCCTCGATCGGACACTATATCCTCGGGCACCCCGTAATGCCGGAAGACGTGAGTAAATAGAGCCTCAGCGGTCTGTAGGGCCGTAGGAAGACCCGGCATGGGAAGGAGACGACAGGCCTTCGAGAACCGATCCACAACGACCAGGATGGTGGTATTCCCCTGTGAGGAGGGAAGATCGGTAACAAAATCCACCGAGAGGTGAGACCAGGGTCGTTGTGGAACGGGCAGGGGCTGTAATTTACCCCTGGGCAAGTGTCTGGGCGCCTTACACTGGGCACACACTGAGCAGGAGGAGACATAAACCCTCACATCCCTGGCTAACGTTGGCCACCAGTACTTCGTACTAAGGCAGTGCACCGTCCGGCCAATACCCGGATGTCCAGAGGAGGGGGCGTGTGAGCCCAATAAATCAGCCGATCCCGGACCTCGAGCGGGACGTACACCCGACCCACCGGACACTGTGGAGGACTAGGCTCGGTGCGTAACGCCCGCTCGATCTCCGCATCGACCTCCCACACCACCGGTGCCACCAGACAAGACTCCGGTAGTATGGGAATGGACTCCACGCACCTCTCCTCCGTGTCATACCGACGGGACAGAGCATCTGCCTTCCCGTTCTGGGACCCAGGGATGTAAGTGATCTTGAACACAAACCGGGCGAGAAACATAGTCCATCGAGCCTGGCGAGGATTCAGTCTCCTAGCTGCCCGAATGTACTCCAGGTTACGATGGTCGGTCAGAATGAGGAAAGGGTGCTGAGCCCCCTCAAGCCAATGCCTCCACACCTTTAGGGCCTGTACTACGGCTAACAGCTCCCTGTCCCCTATGTCATAATTCCACTCCGCCGGACTGAGCTTCTTAGAATAAAAAGCACAGGGGCGGAGCTTAGGTGGTGTACCGGATCGTTGAGAAAGAACTGCCCCGATACCGGCCTCAGACGCGTCCACCTCAACTTGGAAGGGTAAAGTGGGATCCGGGTGCGCCAACACCGGGGCCGAGGTAAACAGGTCCTTCAGTCTCCCAAAGGCCCTGTCCGCCTCAGCTGACCACTGCAAGCGCACCGGACCCCCCTTCAGAAGAGACGTTATGGGAGCTGCCACCTGTCCAAAACCCCGGATAAACCTCCGGTAGTAATTCGCAAAACCCAAGAACCGCTGCACCTCTTTAACCGTAGTTGGGGTTTGCCAATTACGCACGGCGGACACTCGGTCCACCTCCATTCTCACCCCTGACGCAGACAACTGGTAACCCAAAACGGAAACTGACTCCTGGAAGAACAGACATTTCTCAGCTTTGACATACAGGTCATGCTCCAACAGTCTCCTCAATACCCTGCGCACCAGGGCTACATGCTTGGCCCGAGTAGCACTGTACACAAGAATATAATCTATGTACACCACTACTCCCTGCGCCTGCATGTCCCGGAAAAGTTCGTCTACAAACGATTGGAAGACTGATGGAGCATTCATTAACCCATATGGCATGACGAGATACTCGTAATGGCCGGATGTAGTACTAAATGCTGTCTTCCACTCATCGCCCTCCCTAATGCGCACCAAGTTATATGCGCTCCTGAGATCCAATTTTGTGAAGAACCTTGCCCCGTGTAAGGACTCCGTCATGGTCCCAATCAGAGGAAGTGGATAGCTGTACTTCACCGTCACCTGATTGAGACCGCGGTAATCAATACACGGACGCAAACCTCCATCCTTTTTCTTCACAAAAAGAAGCTCGAGGACGCGGGAGAAGTGGAGGCCCGTATGTATCCCTGTCTCAGAGACTCGGCAATGTAAGTCTCCATTGCCCTTTTCTCCTCCTGTGACAAAGGATACACATGGCTCCGCGAAGCGCTGCTCCTGTCTGGAGGTCTATCGCACAATCCCCTTGTCTATGAGGTGGCAACTGTGCCGCTCTGGTCTTACTGAACACGAGCGCCAAATCCTCATACTCAGGAGGAATGTGCAGTGCTGGCATCTGGTTCGGACTCTCCACCGAGGTCGCCCCTACGGAAACACCCAGACATAACCCCTCACACTGAGCAGACCACCCTTTAAGAGCTTTCTCTCGCCACGAAATGGTAGGATCATGGGTCATCAACCAGGGAAGCCCCAGTACCACCGGATACGCAGGAGAGTCGATAAGATAGAGTTGAATCGTCTCCTCATGACCCCCTGCGTCATCATCCTAAGTGGCGCTGTGACCTCCCCAATCAACCCAGATCCTAACGGACGACTATCTAGGGCATGTACAGGAAAGGGTTTTTCGACTGGAAGGAGGGGAATCCCTAACTTAACACAGAATCTCCGGTCTACAAAATTCCCAGCTGCGCCTGAATCGACTAGCGCCTTATGCTGGGACCGAGGTGCAACCTGTGGGAAACAAACAGGTAAGGTAATGTGAACGACAGAAAGCTCTGGGTAAGTAGGGCGCCTACTCACCTGGGTGGACTCCCCACTGTATGACCTGCTCTCTCCCTCACCAGGGGACCCTCCCCAGCACCTAGCCGCGGTGTGCCCTCCGCGCCCACACTTGGTGCAGGAGACTGCCCCCCTCGGGCTCCTACCTCTTCTCCCTCTAGCGCCAGCACCTCCAAGCTCCATCGGACACGGCTCGGAGGCGCTGGAGGGTGGAATGGGGGGCCCCCACCTGGGACGTCCGCGGGTCGCCAGCAGGTTGTCCAGTCGAATGGCCATGTCCACCAGCTGGTCAAATGTTAGTGTAGTGTCCCTGCAGGCTAACTCCCTGCGGACGTCCTCCCGAAGGCTACATCTGAAGTGGTCTATGAGGGCCCTCTCATTCCACCCCGCATCAGCCGCTAGAGTCCGGAACTCCAGCGCAAACGCCTGAGCGCTCCTCATCCCCTGTCGGAGGTGGAATAGACGTTCCCCCGCCGCTCTCCCCTCTGGTGGATGGTCGAAGACCGCACGGAAGCGACGGGAGAACTCCGCATAGGTGACTGTGGCGGCGTCTATTCCCCTCCACTCGGCGTTGGCCCACTCCAACGCCTTGCCGGTGAGACAGGAGATGAGGGCGGAAACGCTCTCGTATCCCGAGGGCGCCGGGTGTATGGTGGCAATGTAGAGCTCCACTTGTAGGAGGAACCCCTGACACCCGGCAGCGGTGCCGTCGTACGCCCTCGGGAGCGAGAGCCGAATCCCACTGGGTTCCGGTCGATGGACGGGCTGGTTGTCCGGTGGTGAAGGTGATGGTGCGATAGGTGGGGCTATGGGAACCCCGCTGGTCTCCCATCGACGAAGGGTGTCCATGACACCCTCCAAGGCGTGCCCGATACGGTTGATCCGGTGCTCGTGTCCAAGGAGACGCTCCTCCATGGGGTCGACGGGTGCTCCTGCTGATTCCATTCTATGGTGTGTAATTCTGTCACGGTGCTGTGTATGGGTGTGGTGTAGAATCAGGCGCAGGCAGCAGAGGGTAAGTCCAACAAGACTTTACTGAGCACGAAAATAAATCCAAAACAGCCCGGAGGCAAAAAGACGCACACAGGCGTAACTACAAGCGCACACACAGGTGCGTAAATCTCTCCTCACACAACAAGGAGGAAGCTCAGGAAAAATAGCGTACAAGGAGGAGGAGCCGCCTCGGCCGAAACCGTGACAGTATCTTGTAAACCTTATCCCCAAAAAATAAACCTCTCATCATATGCATGTTTTTCTTGATAATGTATATTTCACAAGGCACTATTGAATCTAACTTATCAATCAGGAACATAATGTGCGGCAAACAATTATCTGTTCTGGAGAAAGGGATGTTTTGTTGTTTGTGACCTAGCTCTGGTCCAGGTCGCACTAACACCCTGGACCCTGTATGCGGTAGCCCAGCTAGCTAGCTGCTCAGGCTAACCACGTGGGGATGGACAGACAGGGAGGAGAAGAGATGGCATTGGCAGGCCCAAACTCCCTTCTGATCTGCATCCTAGGATCCTTGTCCTACATCACAACCAGAAGAGGACTGGCCACCCCTCTGAGCCTGGTTCCTCTCTAGGTTTCTTCATAGGTTCCTGCCTTTCTAGGGAGTTTTTCCTAGCCAGCGAGCCTCTACATCTGCATTACTTGCTCTCTTTGGTGTTTCTAGGCTCGCCTTCTGTATAAGCACTTTGTGACAACTGCTGTTGTAAAAAGGGCTCTATAAATAAATGTGATTGATTGATTGATTGATTGCATTACTAGGGATAAGCCCTGACCCTGACACCCTTTTTTCACCACCACACATATCCAAATGGATGAAAACACAGGGAATAGAGGAATGGATATGCCACTTTCACCGCTTCTCTCCCACCCACAGCCATGATATCGGAGTGATATCTAATGGAGGTCTCCAGCCCCACATCTGGGTTCTAACAGTATTTGTTTTTCTTAAAATACTTTGAGTGTTTGATTGAGCCTGCCTAGAGTGCCATGTGGGCAGGGTTTGAACTTTTCGGACTATTCCATTGTGTCCCATTGCACCAAGCATGCTAAATCAAGCATAGTTAACGTATTTGATCAAATACACAAACAAAAACAAATATTATTTCTCCAGACCGCTACTGGAACCCAGGAACATCTCAGTTAGGCCTGTGTGTCAGTGCTCCCTTCCCTTTGTCCTTTTCAGTCACGTAAAATATATGTGTTCATAAGCTCCCTACTATCTCAGCCCCCAGGGGTAAACACTGTTCATCTATTATTGTTATTGCTATTATTATTAGTGTGTGTGACGGTCTCCTGCATCAAAGGTGGCTCCCAGAGCTTAAATCAAACGCAAAAACAAAATGGAACATACAGTTGTCGAAGGAGGAGACATGATTCAGCAAGGCAACTACAATCACAGCTAG
The DNA here is from genome assembly GCF_020615455.1 of Coregonus clupeaformis. Taxonomy (NCBI): domain Eukaryota; kingdom Metazoa; phylum Chordata; class Actinopteri; order Salmoniformes; family Salmonidae; genus Coregonus; species Coregonus clupeaformis. The sequence continues at coordinate 34,333,438 of NC_059227.1, read as the reverse complement.
GGTTCCAAAGGAAGAGTATATTACTGATAACTTCCAAAGGGAGGGTATATAACTGGTAACTTCCAAAGGGAGGGTATATAACTGGTAACTTCCAAAGGGAGGGTATATAACTGGTAACTTCCAAAGGGAGGGTATATAACTGGTAACTTCCAAAGGGAGGGTATATAACTGGTAACTTCCAAAGGGAGGGTATATAACTGGTAACTTCCAAAGGGAGGGTATATAACTGGTAACTTCCAAAGGGAGGGTATATAACTGGTAACTTCCAAAGGGAGGGTATATTACTGGTAACTTCCAAAGGGAGGGTATATAACTGGTAACTTCCAAAGGGAGGGTACATAACTAGTAACTTTTTAAGTTTACTAGTAAACTACCAGAACTTTGGTCACTTTCAAGGTTTTTAGGGAATTTCATCACATGACATCTAGTGGTACAGTGGGGGAAAAAAATATTTAGTCAGCCACCAATTGTGCAAGTTCTCCCACTTAAAAAGATGAGAGAGGCCTGTAATGTTCATCATAGGTACACGTCAACTATGACAGACAAAATGAGATTTTTTTTCTCCAGAAAATCACATTGTAGGATTTTTTATGAATTTATTTGCAAATTATGGTGGAAAATAAGTATTTGGTCAATAACAAAAGTTTCTCAATACTTTGTTATATACCCTTTGTTGGCAATGACACAGGTCAAACGTTTTCTGTAAGTCTTCACAAGGTTTTCACACACTGTTGCTGGTATTTTGGCCCATTCCTCCATGCAGATCTCCTCTAGAGCAGTGATTTTTTGGGGCTGTCGCTGGGCAACACGGACTTTCAACTCCCTCCAAAGATTTTCTATGAGGTTGAGATCTGGAGACTGGATAGGCCACTCCAGGACCTTGAAATGGTTCTTACGAAGCCACTCCTTCGTTGCCCGGGCGGTGTGTTTGGGATCATTGTCATGCTGAAAGACCCAGCCACGTTTCATCTTCAATGCCCTTGCTGATGGAAGGAGGTTTTCACTCAAAATCTCACGATACATGGCCCCATTCATTCTTTCCTTTACACGGATCAGTCGTCCTGGTCCCTTTGCAGAAAAACAGCCCCAAAGCATGATGTTTCCACCCCCATGCTTCACAGTAGGTATGGTGTTCTTTGGATGCAACTCAGCATTCTTTTTCCTCCAAACACGACAAGTTGAGTTTTTACCAAAAAGTTCTATTTTGGTTTCATCTGACCATATGACATTCTCCCAATCCTCTTCTGGATCATCCAAATGCACTCTAGCAAACTTCAGACGGGCCTGGACATGTACTCCTGGCAGCGTAGTGTGTTACTGATGGTAGGCTTTGTTACTTTGGTCCCAGCTCTCTGCAGGTCATTCACTAGGTCCCCCCGTGTGGTTCTGGGATTTTTGCTCACCGTTCTTGTGATCATTTTGACCCCACGGGGATAGATCTAGCATGGAGCCCCAGATCGAGGGAGATTATCAGTGGTCTTGTATGTCTTCCATTTCCTAATAATTGCTCCCACAGTTGATTTCTTCAAACCAAGCTGCTTACCTATTGCAGATTCAGTCTTCCCAGCCTGGTGCAGGTCTACAATGTTGTTTCTGGTGTCCTTTGACAACTCTTTGGTCTTGGCCATAGTGGAGTTTGGAGTGTGACTGTTTGAGGTTGTGGACAGGTGTCTTTTATACTGATAACAAGTTCAAACAGGTGCCATTAATACAGGTAACGAGTGGAGGACAGAGGAGCCTCTTAAAGAAGAAGTTACAGGTCTGTGAGAGCCAGAAATCTTGCTTGTTTGTAGGTGACCAAATACTTATTTTCCACCATAATTTGCAAATAAATTCATAAAAAATCCTACTATGTGATTTTCTGGAATTTTTTTTCTCAATTTGTCTGTCATACGTGTACCTATGATGAAAATTACAGGCCTCTCTCATCTTTTTAAGTGGGAGAACTTGCACAATTGGTGGCTGACTAAATACTTTTTTTCCCCACTGTAAGTATTTGATACATCAGAAAAGCAGATCTTAATATTTGGTACAGAAACCTTTGTTTGCAATTACAGAGATCATACGTTTCCTGTAGGTCTTGACCAGGTTTGCACACACTGCAGCAGGGATTTTGGCCCACTCCTCCATACAGACCTTCTCCAGATCCTTCAGGTTTCGGGGCTGTCGCTGGGCAATATGAACTTTCAGCTCCCTCCAAAGATTTTCTATTGGGTTCAGGTCTGGAGACTGGCTAGGCCACTCCAGGACCTTGAGATGCTTCTTACGGAGCCACTCCTTAATTACCCTGGCTGTGTGTTTCGGGTCGTTGTCATGCTGGAAGACCCAGCCACGACCCATCTTCAATGCTCTTACTGAGGGAAGGACGTTGTTGGCCAAGATTTCGCGATACATGGCCCCATCTATCCTCCCCTCAATACGGTGCAGTCATCCTGTCCCCTTTGCAGAAAAGCATCCCCAAAGAATGATGTTTCCACCTCCATGCTTCACGGTTGGGATGGTGTTCTTGGGGTTGTACTCATCCTTCTTCTTCCTCCAAACACGGTGAGTGGAGTTTAGACCAAAAAGCTCTATTTTGTCTCATCAGACCACATGACCTTCTCCCATTCCTCCTCTGGATCATCCAGATGGTCATTGGCAAACTTCAGACGGGCCTTGACATGCGCTGGCTTGAGCAGGGGGACCTTCGTGCGCTGCAGGATTTTAATCCATGACGGCGTAGTGTGTTACTAATGGTTTTCTTTGAGACTGTGGTCCCAGCTCTCTTCAGGTCATTGACCAGGTCCTGTCGTGTAGTTCTGGGCTGATCCCTCACCTTCCTCATGATCATTGATGCCCCACGAGGTGAGATCTTGCATGGAGCCCCAGACCGAGGGTGATTGACCGTCATCTTGAACTTCTTCCATTTTCTAATAATTGTGCCAACACTTGTTGCCTTCTCACCAAGCTGCTTGCCTATTGTCCTGTAGCCCATCCCAGCCTTGTGCAGGTCTACAATTTTATCCGTGATGTCCTTACACAGCTCTCTTGTCTTGGCCATTGTGGAGAGGTTGGAGTCTGTTTGATTGAGTGTGTGGACAGGTGTCTTTTATACAGGTAACGAGTTCAAACAGGTGCAGTTAATACAGGTAATGAGTGGAGAACAGGAGGGCTTCTTAAAGAAAAACTAACAGGTCTGTGAGAGCTGGAATTCTTACTGGTTGGTAGGTGATCAAATACTTATGTCATGCAATGAAATGCAAATGAATTACTTAAAAATCATACAATGTGATTTTCTGGATTTTTGTTTTAGATTCCGTCTCTCACAGTTGAAGTGTACCTATGATAAAAATTACAGACCTCTGCATGCTTTGTAAGTAGGAAAACCTGCAAAATCGGCAGTGTATCAAATACTTGTTCTCCCCACTGTATTTAATATTGCCCACAGTACAAGTTTTAAACCAACCAGGGCTTTCTGTCAGGTAACAAGGTCAGGTTGAAGCTCTAACATAGCCAGTTCTACAGTTGGGGCAGTTACCAAAATTACTGAACATTCCGGTAACTTTGGTAAATTACTGGTAGTTTTGCAACCCTATTCACAGTGATATGCATTTAATTCAGGGGTGAAAGTAAGGCAGTATGGATAAATAGTGGGGGTACGCCATACCGGTAAAACACGAGCCTATCACAATAATTAAAACAAAATGTCAAGAAAACTGTAGGCCATTACACCACTTTTTTTCATTACTGCATGTCAGATGCATGAAATATTAGTCAATGGAATTGAAAAATGGTTGTATAGCCTACGCTCCAAAATGCGATGTGGTTCAATGAGAACACAGACATTTTGCCAAGGCAGAGATGAGTGGCCGACAACGAGATGCCCATGGACAGCAGTGGATAAATTACACTTTTTGGTGCTTTGTGTAAACCACTGTTTGGAGGCTGGAAATAAGTTGCGAGTGGATGAATGTTCGCAGGTAGCCTAGTAAAGGAGTCCTTTGAAGTGATTGTTTGGCAATCAGATGAAAACATCAAGACTGGGTTGTGTTTATGACACAATAAAAGGTCATGCATTTTAAAAGTTAAATGACAAATCTTTCCGACTAGGCCCTCAGAGATCCTATGATTAGGTACAGGACCCATATATATATATACAGTTGGGAGAACAAGAATTTGATACACTGCCGATTTTGCAGGTTTTCCTACTTACAAAGCATGTAGAGGTCTGTAATTTTTATCATAGGTACACTTCAACTGTGAGAGACGGAATCTAAAACAAAAATCCAGAAAATCACATTGTATGATTTTTAAGTAATTAATTTGCATTTTATTGCATGACATAAGTATTTGATCACCTACCAACCAGTAAGAATTCCGGCTCTCACAGACCTGTTAGTTTTTGTTTAAGAAGCCCTCCTGTTCTCCACTCATTACCTGTATTAACTGCACCTGTTTTAACTTGTTACCTGTATAAAAGACACCTGTCCACACACTCAATCAAACAGACTCCAACCTCTCCACAATGGCCAAGACCAGAGAGCTGTGTAAGGATATCAGGGATACAATTGTAGACCAGCACAAGGCTGGGATGGGCTACAGGACAATAGGCAAGCAGCTTGGTGAGAAGGCAATAACTGTTGGCGCAATTATTAGAAAATGGAAGAAGTTCAAGATGACGGTCAATCACACTCGGTCTGGGGCTCCATGCAAGATCTCACCTCGTGGGGCGTTAATGATCATACACAAAAATGTATGCACGCATGACTGTAAGTCGCTTTGGATAAAAGCGTCTGCTAAATGGCATATTATTATTATTATTATTATTATTATTTATTATTATTATTATTATTATTATTATTATTATCATGAGGAAGGTGAGGGATCAGCCCAGAACTACATGGCAGGACCTGGTCAATGACCTGAAGAGAGCTGGGACCACAGTCTCAAAGAAAACCATTAGTAACACACTACGCCGTCATGGATTCAAATCCTGCAGCGCACGCAAGGTCCCCCTGCTCAAGCAAGCGCATGTCCAGGCCTGTCTGAAGTTTGCCAATGACCATCTGGATGATCCAGAGGAGGAATGGGAGAAGGTCATGTGGTCTGATGAGACAAAAATAGAGCTTTCTGGTCTAAACTCCACTCGCCGTGTTTGGAGGAAGAAGAAGGATGAGTACAACCCCAAGAACACCATCCCAACCGTGAAGCATGGAGGTGGAAACATCATTCTTTGGGGATGCTTTTCTGCAAAGGGGACAGGACGACTGCACCGTATTGAGGGGAGGATGGATGGGGCCATGTATCGCGAGATCTTGGCCAACAACCTCCTTCCCTTAGTAAGAGCATTGAAGATGGGTCGTGGCCCTTTGCTATGAAGCCCCTAAATAAGATCTGGTGCAACCAATTACCTTCAGAAGTCACATAATTTGTTAAATAAAGTCCACCTGTGTGCAATCTAAGTGTCACATGATCTCAGTATATATACACCTGTTCTGATGGCCCCAGAGTCTGCAACACCACTAAGCAAGGGGCACCACCAAGCAAGCAGCACCATGAAGACCAAGGAGCTCCTTAAATGACAAATCTTTCCGACTAGGCCCTCAGAGATCCTATGATTTGGCCAATAAAACATTTTGGTGCAAGTGCGTTCACATAGGAGGTCCAGGAATAAATTAATTCTACTTCCACCCCTGGCTTAATTGATCAAATCTATTTTCTAAATAACTTTTTACATCACCAGCTGTCACAAAGTGCTTTACAGATACCCAGCCTAAAACCCCAAAGCACAAGCAATGCAGAGGCAGAGGCACAGTGGCTAGGAAAAACTCCCTAGAAGGCAGGGTCCTAGGAAGAAATCTAGAGTGGAATTAGGAAAAATCATTCTAATGCATTGATAGGGAAAATAAGCTCTGTTACCATAGCGACCTAACACAACCTTGTTTTTAACATGGAACATCTTGTGAACCTGTAGACAGTTGAAACGGTCTACAAGGTGGTGAGTTGTGAGAAGGCCATCCCAGGTTTGTTATGATAAAGACAGCAAATGATGGTCATCCATTACTGGATCGTAAACACACAGGGAATGCGTCCCAAATGGTGCCCTATCCCCTATATAGTGCCCTAATTTGACAAGAGCCCTATGGGCCCTGTTCAAAAGTAGCGCACTACATAGGTAATAGTGTGCTGTTTGGGATGCAACGAGGGGCAACATCTCAGAGATGTCTAACAGCTTTCCACACACACTAAGGGGCTGACTCTGTTTTGCAGCACGAGGGATTGTGAGGATAGTCAAGCAAGCACACTGGGATCATGTGCTTAACTTGCCAACTCTATTGCATTGAGGTACAGGACCCATATATATATATATATGGGTCCTGTATATCTATATATATATATATATCTTTATATATATATATATATATATATATATATATATATATATATATATATATATATATATATATATATATATATATATATACAGCATATATACAGTGGGGGAAAAAAGTATTTAGTCAGCCACCAATTGTGCAAGTTCTCCCACTTAAAAAAGATGAGAGAGGCCTGTAATTTTCATCATAGGTACACGTCAACCATGACAGACAAATTGAGAAAAAAAAATCCAGAAAATCACATTGTAGGATTTTTATGAATTTATTTGCAAATTAAGGTGGAAAAAAGTATTTGGTCAATAACAAAAGTTTCTCAATACTTTGTTATATACCCTTTGTTGGCAATGACACAGGTCAAACGTTTTCTGTAAGTCTTCACAAGGTTTTCACACACTGTTGCTGGTATTTTGGCCCATTCCTCCATGCAGATCTCCTCTAGAGCAGTGATGTTTTGGGTGCTGTCGCTGGGCAACACAGACTATCAACTCCCTCCAAAGATTTTCTATGGGGTTGAGATCTGGAGACTGGCTAGGCCACTCCAGGACCTTGAAATGCTTCTTACGAAGCCACTCCTTCGTTGCCCGGGCGGTGTGTTTGGGATCATTGTCATGCTGAAAGACCCAGCCACGTTTCATCTTCAATGCCCTTGCTGAAGGAAGGAGGTTTTCACTCAAAATCTCACGATACATGGCCCCATTCATTCTTTCCTTTACACGGATCAGTCGTCCTGGTCCCTTTGCAGAAAAACAGCCCCAAAGCATGATGTTTCCACCCCCATGCTTCACAGTAGGTATGGTGTTCTTTGGATGCAACTCAGCATTCTTTGTCCTCCAAACACGACGAGTTGAGTTTTTACCAAAACATTTTCTATTTTGGTTTCATCTGACCATATGACATTCTCCCAATCCTCTTCTGGATCATCCAAATGCACTCTAGCAAACTTCAGACGGGCCTGGACATGTACTGGCTTAAGCAGGGGGACACGTCTGGCACTGCAGGATTTGAGTCCCTGGCGGCGTAGTGTGTTACTGATGGTAGGCTTTGTTACTTTGGTCCCAGCTCTCTGCAGGTCATTCACTAGGTCCCCCCGTGTGGTTCTGGGATTTTTGCTCACCGTTCTTGTGATCATTTTGACCCCACGGGGTGAGAGCTGGATCTGGAGCCCCAGATCGAGGGAGATTATCAGTGGTCTTGTATGTCTTCCATTTCCTAATAATTGCTCCCACAGTTGATTTCTTCAAACCAAGCTGCTTACCTATTGCAGATTCAGTCTTCCCAGCCTGGTGCAGGTCTACAATTTTGTTTCTGGTGTCCTTTGACAGCTCTTTGGTCTTGGCCATAGTGGAGTTTGGAGTGTGACTGTTTGAGGTTGTGGACAGGTGTCTTTTATACTGATAACAAGTTCAAACAGGTGCCATTAATACAGGTAACGAGTGGAGGACAGAGGAGCCTCTTAAAGAAGAAGTTACAGGTCTTTGAGAGCCAGAAATCTTGCTTGTTTGTAGGTGACCAAATACTTATTTTCCACCATAATTTGCAAATAAATTCATAAAAAATCCTACAACGTTATTTTCTGGATTATTTTTTCTCATTTTGTCTGTCATAGTTGACGTGTACCTATGATGAAAATTACAGGCCTCTCTCATCTTTTTAAGTGGGACAACTTGCACAATTGGTGGCTGACTAAAAACTTTTTTCCCCCACTGTATATACAGTGCCTTGCAAAAGTATTCATCCCCCTTGGTGTTTTTCTTATTTTGTTGCCTTACAACCTGTAATTTAAATGGATTTTTATTTGGATTTCATGTAATGGACATACACAAAATTCTAAAAAATAACTTGCTTCAAAAAATTATACAAAATAAATAACGGAAAAGTGGTGCGTGCATATGTATTCACCCCCTTTGCTATGAAGCCCCTAAATAAGATCTGGTGCAACCAATTACCTTCAGAAGTCACATAATTAGTTAAATAATGTTCACCTATGTGCAATCTAAGTGTCACATGATCTCAGTGTATATATACACCTGTTCTGAAAGGCCCCAGAGTCTGCAACACCACTAAGCAAGGGGCACCACCAAGCAAGCAGCACCATGAAGACCAAGGAGCTCTCCTAACAGGTCAGGGACAAAGTTGTGGAGAAGTACAGCGTGGTCCTCTGTAGCTCAGCTGGTAGAGCACGGCGCTTGTAACACCAAGGTAGTGGGTTCGAACCCCGGGACCACCCATACACAAAAATGTATGCACGCATGACTGTAAGTCGCTTTGGATAAAAGCGTCTGCTAAATGGCATATTATTATTACAGATCAGGGTTGGGTTATAAAAAAATATCCGAAACTTTGAACATCCCACGGAGCACCATTAAAGCCATTATTAAGAAATTGAAAGAATGTGGCACCACAACAAACCTGCCAAGAGAGGGCCGCCCACCAAAACTCAAGGACCAGGCAAGGAGGGCATTAATCAGAGAGGTAACAAAGAGACCAAAGATAACCCTGAAGGAGCTGCAAAGCAACACAGTGGAGATTGGAGTATCTGTCCATAGGACCACTTTAAGCAGTACACTCCACAGAGCTGGGCTTTACGGAAGAGTGGCCAGAAAAAAGCCATTGCTTAAAGAAAAAAATAAGCAAACACGTTTGGTGTTCGCCATGTGTGAGACTCCCCAAACATATGGAGGAAGGTACTCTGGTCAGATGAGACTAAAATGTAGCTTTTTGGCCATCAAGGAAAACGCTATGTCTGGCGCAAACCCAACACCTCTCATCACCCCGAGAACACCATCCCCACAGTGAAGCATGGTGGTGGCAGCATCATGCTGTGGGGATGTTTTTCATCAGCAGGTACTGGGAAACTGGTCAGAATTGAAGGAATGATGGATGGCGCTAAATACAGGGAAATTCTTGTTACAGTCTTCCAGAGATTTGAGACTGGGATGGAGGTTCACCTTCCAGCAGGACAATGACCCTAAGCATACTGCTAAAGCAACACTCAAGTGGTTTAAGGGGAAACATTTAAATGTCTTGGAATGGTGTGGTATCGTGTCGAATGCTGGTGGGTATTGCTGTCGATCAAAGAATCCCTTAGGCTGTATCGTGTTCTAGAGAATTTTATTAATACCACGAGTTACAGCATAAGTACAGACCCGCGTTGTCCGGAGAACCAGTCCCAAATGAATCTTCCTATGTTCTAACTCTCCCCCGTTCTTCCCCCCTTTATATAGCCTTCCAAGAGTTGAATGGCTCCCTCTACTGTTCAATCCCCGTATCTTACAACCCACTTCCTGTCTGTCATATGTGGCGTCACGCTAAAACCTTCCCTCTTGATACCAAAAATCAACATTCTTTCAGTTCCATTTAAAAACATTTAACACCATCATATTGTCAATACACTACAATGGCCTAGCCAAAACCCAGACCTCAATCCATTTGAGAATCTGTGGTATGACTTAAAGATTGCTGTAAACCAGCGGAACCCATCCAACTTGAATACCCAAAGGAGGAAAATGATGGCGCCGGAGAAGATGGCTGCTGTTTTACAGCCCTCTAACCAATTGTACTATTATGTGTGTTTTTTCGTGTTATTTGTAATTTATTCTGTATATAATGTTTCTGCCATCGTCTCTGATAACCAAAAAGAGCTTCTGGATATCAGGACAGCGATTGCTCACTTTGTATTGGACAAAGATTTTTTCTTCAACGAGGTGGCCGCGAAGGATATCCTACAGACACCCGACAAGGCCCAAATCCCCGTCATTCGCAGGAGAAAGAGATGGAGATATCGTGGACGTAGGTTGGGGTGCCTCGTAAGGATCCGATGGCGAGCGAGTAAACTGCCTCTTCCATCAATCCTATTAGCCAATCTTCAATCATTGTAAAAAAAATTGATGACCTACAATTACGCTTATCCTACCAACGGGACATTAAAAACTGTAATATCTTATGTTTCACCGAGTCGTGGCTGAACGACGACATGGACAACATACAGCTAGCGGGCTATACGCTACATCAGCAGGATAGAACGGCTGACTCCGGTAAGACAAGGGGTGGCGGTCTGTGTATATTTTGTGACGTCACGAGAGGCTACACAGCTTTCAGCGGGATTGCTCAAGTAGTGCAAGGAGACCAGGTTCAACCAAAACAAGGATTTTATTAAAGGTCTTGGGAAACTAACGAAAGTATAACACAACTCTGTTCTCTGGTGGCTCTTTAAGGGTTAACAGTTCAGGGATGTCTCTTCCACATCCAAAATCATAACTCTCCCTCGCTCAAATAACTTTTCCCCAGCCTTACTGTAGTCCACGTTGCAGCTAGTGGCCAACCCAGCAAAAAGTCCTTCCAAATGTCTCTCACGTATTTCCACAGGTGCATATATCCAAAGGTGAGTATTTCCCAAAGGTAAGTATCTCCAAATCCTTATATTCCTCATGGAAGTGGACGTGCAGCACTCTTGTCCTCCAGAGAGCCCAGCTTGGAGACCGTGTCTCTTCCCTTCAACAAACCTTCAGCTCATCAGCTCCTGATTGGTTTCAGCTGCGTGGGAAGATTGGCCATAGAGGGTTGGAGTTCCCGACCATACCAGCAGATGGAGCCATAGCTGTCTGGGTTTGCAGCCATCTCAGGGGGATGTAACGTCCCTCCAGGACACAGCCTCTCGTGACATCACATCCCCCTCCTCGGGACCGACGTCCTCGTCGGGGTAAAGGCAGCGAAGAAGGCATCACGCCGGGAGAGGGCGTCCGCATTGCCGTGGTGCTTGCCAGCCTGCTCTCTCTTCAACTCCTCCACCTCTAGGACCAGGGACTCAGCCTCCTGTTGTCTCTCCTTGAGTTTCTTACTGAACGCATCAGCCTTGGTTTTAGCAGAGTTTAGCTTCTGTTGAGCAGCTTTCAGTTCCTTCTCTCTCTCTGCCTCCGCATTCTTCATCTTGTTCTCCAACACCTTGTACTTCTCCTCTGCCTTCTTCTGGACCTCCTTACTACTGCGCAGGGTCTCCTCACACTCCTCAATGATCCTGCGCAGCCTCTCCAGCTCCTCCTGTTGCTTATGGAAGGAGCTCTGTTGGAGTTTAGCCTGGAGGATATCTAACTCTTCTGTCTTCATGTCTAACTGTTGCTTTAACAAACGATACCTCTCAGCGGTCCCCTTCAGACCAGACAGTTCTTTGTCCAGATTCTGTAGCTCCGTCTCTGTGTCAGTCTGGGCACCTGCCATCCCTATCAGAGCCCGGGCGGGAGTGAGTAACTCGGAGGATTGCACCGGAGCCTTCCCAGGATGAGTCTTGCCTCTCCGTTTCCGAGGTACTCGGGTTATCCTCTCCTGAGACTCTCTCCAGAGTGGGTAAAAGGCTGGGCAGTCTCGTCCAATTAGGACAGGGACGGGGAGGAATCAACCACCCCCCGCCGTCGTGTGTATGGTTCCCCGTGTGCTGGTCATTGTAAGTTCAGTAATGGGGTATTCTCTGGTGTCCCCATGGACACAGGAAACTGGGAGGACTTTCCCCGGGGGTCAGACACGTTGGGCCCACCAAATCCTTACGCACCAGGGTGGCCCGGCTACCAGAATCCAGTAAGGCCTCCACATCATGGTGATTCACAGTTACCGGGCAGGTGGGGGTCGATCTGGGCCGCCATCTACGACTCCCAAGAGCGAGGCAAAACGGTGTGTGGGTGCTGAGCTGGAGGACTCCGCAGTGGGCATAGGTTCATCGGCTGGTTTCCCACACTGCCAGGAGATATGTCCCATCTCCCCACACCGGTAACACTGTCGAGTTTCCCCCCTCCTGGTGTACTCTTCTTGGACCCGCCTGGTTTCTGGCTCCCCCTGGAGCCGGGATAAGTCCTGACGTGGCTGGGTTCGAGACCTTGGGGTCCTTTGGACGGGTTCTTCCCATTTGTGGTGGGGCCGCACTCCTGGGGTCTTTTCGGGAAGCATTCAGCATCTCCGCTGTGGCCTGGTACTTTTCCACAGCTTCCACGGTCAGATCAGCCGTGGTCAAGGCCTGTTGACTGATGAACCGTTTTGCCTCATAAGGCAGGGCGCGTAGGTAACGATCCACCACAACGGCCTCCACCACCGCCGCTGCTGTATTCCTCTGCGGATCCAGCCATTTCCTTGCGATTCGGACAAGTTCATGCATCTGCGCCCGAGGAGGTTGGTCTGGTTGGAAGGTCCAGCTGTGAAAGCGCTGGGCCATACCAAACTTTGTGAGTCCATATCTGCTGAGGATCTCAGACTTCAGGGCATCATAGTCAGTAACCTGGTCAGGGCCCAGGTCCCGGACAGCATTCAGCGCTTCCCCGGTTAGAAAGGGGGCTAACAGACCAACCCACTGTTGCTTGGGCCAGGCTTCCCTAGTGGCCGTGGCCTCAAATGCATGCAGGTATGCCTCAATGTCATCGGTAGCTCCCATCTTAGATATAAAGTCACTTGCCTTTATTGGGCGGGTATTTTGGACCACCCTCTGTCTCTGCAACTGCAATTCCTCTGCCTTCAGAAGGTTGGCTTTCTTTTGCTCCTCCAAGAGAGCCACATTTGCTTGCATCTGGGCGTGCTGGCCAGCAACAAGGGCTTTCAATATGTCCTCCATTTCAGTCGGCGGGGAGCCTACGGCCAACTTGGAAAACTGGGTGATCAAACCTTCGGTATCCTCCTCCGACATGCACTATTAACGCTTGAGCGTGCCTGTATTCTCCACCATCTGTGACGTCACGAGAGGCTACACAGCTTTCAGCGGGATTGCTCAAGTAGTGCAAGGAGACCAGGTTCAACCAAAACAAGGATTTTATTAAAGGTCTTGGGAAACTAACGAAAGTATAACACAACTCTGTTCTCTGGTGGCTCTTTAAGGGTTAACAGTTCAGGGATGTCTCTTCCACATCCAAAATCATAACTCTCCCTCGCTCAAATAACTTTTCCCCAGCCTTACTGTAGTCCACGTTGCAGCTAGTGGCCAACCCAGCAAAAAGTCCTTCCAAATGTCTCTCACGTATTTCCACAGGTGCATATATCCAAAGGTGAGTATTTCCCAAAGGTAAGTATCTCCAAATCCTTATATTCCTCATGGAAGTGGACGTGCAGCACTCTTGTCCTCCAGAGAGCCCAGCTTGGAGACCGTGTCTCTTCCCTTCAACAAACCTTCAGCTCATCAGCTCCTGATTGGTTTCAGCTGCGTGGGAAGATTGGCCATAGAGGGTTGGAGTTCCCGACCATACCAGCAGATGGAGCCATAGCTGTCTGGGTTTGCAGCCATCTCAGGGGGATGTAACGTCCCTCCAGGACACAGCCTCTCGTGACATCACAATTTGTAAACAACAGCTGGTGCACAAAATCAAATACTAAGGAAGTCTCGAGGTTTTGCTCGCCTGAGGTAGAGTACCTTATGATAAAGCTGTAGACCACACTATTTACCAAGAGAGTTTTCATCTATATTTTTCATAGCTGTCTATTTACCACCACAAACCAATGCTGGCATTAAGATTGCACTGAATGAGCTGTATAAGGCCATAAGTGAACAGGAAAACGCTCATCCAGAGGCAGCGCTCCTAGTGGCCGGGGACTTTAATGCAGGGAAACTTAAATCCGTTCTACCTCATTTCTACCAGCATGTTAAATGTGCAACCAGAGGGAAAAAAACTCTAGACCACCTTTACTCCACACACAGAGACGCATACAAAGCTCTCCCTGCCAATACAGGACTAAGATTGAATCGTACTACACCGGCTCTGACGCTCGTCGGATGTGGCAGGGCTTGAAAACTATTACAGACTACAAAGGGAAGCACAGCTGCGAGCTGCCCAGTGACACAAGCCTACCAGACGAGCTAAACCACTTCTATGCTCGCTTCGAGGCAAGCAACACTGAAGCATGCATGAGAGCACCAGCTGTTCCGGATGACTATGTGATCACGCTCTCCGTAGCCGATGTGAGTAAGACTTTTAAGCAGGTCAACATTCACAGACGGATTACCAGGACATGTACTCCGAGCATGTGCTGACCAACTGGCAAGTGTCTTCACCGACATTTTCAACATGTCCCTGACTGAGTCTGTAATACCAACATGTTTCAAGCAGACCACCATAGTCCCCGTGCCCAAGAACACTAAGATAACCTGCCTAAATGACTATCGATCCGTAGCACTGACGTCTGTAGCCATGAATTGCTTTGAAAGGCTGGTCATGGCTCACATCAACTCCCTTATCCCAGAAACCCTAGACCCACTCCAATTTGCATACCGCCCCAATAGATCCACAGATGATGCAATCTCTATTGCACTCCACACTGCCCTTTCCCATCTGTACAAGAGGAACACCTACGTGAGAATGCTATTCATTGACTACAGCTCAGCGTTCAACAACATAGTGCCCTCAAAGCTCATCACTAAGCTAAGGATCCTGGGACTAAACACCTCCCTCTGCAACTGGATCCTGGACTTCCTGACGGGCCGCCCCCAGGTGGTAAGGTAGGTAACAACACATCTGCCACGCTGATCCTCAACACGGGGGCCCCTCAGGGGTGCGTGCTCAGTCCACTCCTGTACTCCCTGTTCACCCATGACTGCATGGCCAGGCACGACTCCAACACCATCATTAAGTTTGCCGACGACACAACAGTGGTAGGCCTGATCACCGACAACGATGTAACAGCCTATAGGGAGGAGGTCAGAGACCTGGCCGTGTGGTGCCAGGATAACAACCTCTCCCTCAACGTGACCAAGACAAAGAGATGATTGTGGATTACAGGAAAAAAAAGAGGACTGAGTGGAACAGGTTGAGAGCTTCAAGTTCCTTGGTGTCCACATCACCAACAAACTATCATGGTCCAAACATACCAAGACAGTCGTGAAGAGGGCACGACAAAGCCTATTCCCCCTCAGGAGACTGAAAAGATTTGGCATGGGTCCTCAGATCCTCAAAAAGTTATACAGCTGCTCCATCGAGAGCATCCTGACTGGTTGCATCACCGCCTGGTATGGCAACTGCTCGGCCTCCGACCGCAAGGCACTACAGAGGGTAGTGTGTACGGCCCAGTACATCACTGGGGCCAAGCTTCCTGCCATCCAGGACCTCTATACCAGACGGTGTCAGAGAAACGCCCTCAAAATTGTCAAAGACTCCAGCCACCCAAGTCATAGACTGTTCTCTCTGCTACCGCACAGCAAGCGGCACCGGAGCGCCAAGTCTAGGTCCAAAAAGCTTCTCAACAGCTTCTACCCCCAAGCCATAAGACTCCTGAACAGCTAATCATGGCTACCCGGACTATTTGCACCCCCACCCCATCTTTTCACGCTGCTGCTACTCTGTTAATTATTTATGCATAGTCACTTTAACTCTACCCACATGTACATATTACCTCAACTACCTCAACTAGCCGGTGCCCCCGCACATTGACTCTGTACCGGTACCCCCCTGTATATAGCCTCCCTACTGTTATTTTATTTTACTTCAGCTCTTTTTTCTCAACACTTTTTTGTTGTTGTTTTATTTTACTTTTTTATTAAGAAATAAATGCATTGTTGGTTAAGGGCTGTAAGTAAGCATTTCACGGTAATGTCTACACCTGTTGTATTCGGCGCATGTGGCAAATAAAATGTGATTCGATTTGAAGGAGCTGGAGCAGTTTTTCCTTGAAGAATGGGCAAAACTCCCAGTGGCTAAATGTGCCAAGCTTATAGAGACATACCCCAAGAGACTTGCAGCTGTAATTGCTGCAAAAGGTGGCTCTACAAAGTATTGACTTTGGGGGGGTGAATAGTTATGCACGTTCAAGTTTTCTGTTTTTTTGTCTTATTTCTTGTTTGTTTCACAATAAAAAATATTTTGCATCTTCAAAGTGGTAGGCATGTTGTGTAAATCAAATTATACAAACCCCCAAAAAATCCATTTTAATTCCAGGTTGTAAGGCAACAAAATAGGAAAAATATCAAGGGGGGTGAATACTTTCGCAAGCCACTGTATACCACAGAAATGTCAGGGCATCGATATTAAAACTCCATTGGCTGATAGTGATGTGAGAGCTGTGTGTGTGTGTGTGTGTGTGTGTCAGAGAGAATAACATAGACACAGAACGTTTCTAGCTGATAGTGACTAGGCCAGCTTCTTGCTGATAGTGATGTGAGAACAGCCTGTGTGAGAGAAAGCCATGACATTATTTATTCCATCACACTATGATGTCCCATTGTGGCCAGTGTTCTCTTTAACCGACTGCTGCACTGTGCTGAGAGAGAGAGAGAGAGAGAGAGAGAGAGAGAGAGAGAGAGAGAGAGAGAGAGAGAGAGAGAGAGAGAGAGAGAGAGAGAGAGAGAGAGAGAGAGAGAGAGAGAGAGAGAGAGAGAGAGAGAGAGAGAGAGAGAGAGATGGTGTTGATCCTAGGGATTATAGCATGTCACATTGCCCTTCCCAACATCACAAACACAAACACGAACACACTTCCATCCCCAGCTTCAGGAAAGACATCACTTGCAGAACACACATATTCACAGCTCTGAGTGAGCAGAGTATACAGACACACATGCACACACACTCTGACACAGGCACACACACACACGCACACACACACACACACACACACACACACACACACTTGCAGCACAGTAAGACAGAATGAGGTGCTTTAGATCATTCAGAATTTCAGATGAACCGCGGTTGAACGTGTCTGGAAAAATAACGAGCAAGGAGATTAAATCTGTATATGTAGGGTATATTACCTCTCTCAGGCCTTAAAACTTGTGGACAGAGACTCAGTTGATAGACACACGAACTTCGCCAGAGGTTTCTGACACCATCTTCAGCAGAAAGCAGTTTGTAATATTCTCCCTTTTCGTTCACACAATCTAGCCCTCTACTCATGGGCTATCTCTATCTCCACCTCCACCTCCACCTCTATCTCCTCCTCCACCTCCACCTCTCTCTATCTATCTCCACCTCTATCTCCTCCACCTCCACCTCTATCTCCATCTCTATCTCCACTACCACCTCTATCTGCATCTCTATCTCCACCTCCACCTCTAACTCCACCTCCTCATTCTCCTCCACCTCTATCTCCACCTCCACATCCACCTCTTTCTCCACCCCCACTACTATCTCCACCTCTATATCCACCTCCATCTCTATCTCTATCTCCACCTCCTCCTCCTCCTCCTCCTCCTCCTCCTCCTCCACCTCTATCTCCACCTCCACCTCCACCTCCAGCTCTATCTACTCCTCCACCTATATCTCCATATCTATCTCCACCTCTATCTCCAACTCTATTTCCACCTCTATCTCCACCTCCACCTCTATCTCCATCTCTATCTCCACCTCTACCTCTATCTCCACCTCCTCCTCCTCCTCCACCTCCACCACTATCTCCACCTCTATATCTATCTCCATCTCTATCTCCACCTCCTCCTGGGTTGGGTTAAATGCGGAAGACTAGATATCCCCCTTTCCTTTCCCTTTCCTCCACCTCCACCTCTATCTCCACCTCCACTCTATCTCCACCTCCACCTCCACCTCTATCTCCCCCTTTCTCCACTTCTATCTCCACCTCCATCTCTACTCCACCTATATCTCCTCCTCCACCTCCACCTCTATCTCCACCTACACCTCCATCTCTACCACTATCTCCACCTCCATCTCTCCTCCACCTCTATCTCCTCCTCCACCTCCACCTCTATCTCCACCTCCACCTCCATCTCCACCTCTATCTCCACCTCCACTCCATCTCCACCTCCATCTCCACCTCCACCTCTATCTCCACCTCTATATTTACCTCTATCTCTACCTCCATCTCCTCCATCTTCAACTCCATCTCCACCCCATCTCCACTTCTATCTCCACCTCTATCTCCTCCTCCACCTACACCTCCATCTCCACCTCTATCTCCACCTCTATATTTACCTCCACCTCTATCTCCACCTCAATCTCCACCTCCACCTCTATCTCCACCTCCTCAATTTCCACCTCTATCTCCACCTCTATCTTCACCTCCACCTCTATCTCCACCTCTATCTCCACCTCCACCTCTATCTCCACTTTCTCTTCTTCCTCCACCTCTATCTCTTCCTCCACCCCCACCTCCACCTCCACCTCTATCTCCACCTCTAACTCCACCTCCAACTCTATCTCCACCTCTAGCTCCACCTCCACCTCCACCTCTATATCTATCTCCATCTCTATCTCCACCTCCTCCTGGGTTGGGTTAAATGCGGAAGACATATTTCAGTTGAATGCATTCAGTTGTAAAACTGACTAGATATCCCCCTTTCCTTTCCCTTTACACCTCCATCTCCACCTCTATCTCCACCTCCATCTCTATCTCTATCTCCACCTCCTCCTCCTCCTCCTCCTCCTCCTCCTCCACCTCTATCTCCACCTCCACCTCCACCTCCACCTCCAGCTCTATCTACTCCTCCACCTATATCTCCATATCTATCTCCACCTCTATCTCCAACTCTATTTCCACCTCTATCTCCACCTCCACCTCTATCTCCATCTCTATCTCCACCTCTACCTCTATCTCCACCTCCTCCTCCTCCTCCACCTCCACCACTATCTCCACCTCTATATCTATCTCCATCTCTATCTCCACCTCCTCCTGGGTTGGGTTAAATGCGGAAGACTAGATATCCCCCTTTCCTTTCCCTTTCCTCCACCTCCACCTCTATCTCCACCTCCACTCTATCTCCACCTCCACCTCCACCTCTATCTCCCCCTTTCTCCACTTCTATCTTCACCTCCATCTCTACTCCACCTATATCTCCTCCTCCACCTCCACCTCTATCTCCACCTACACCTCCATCTCTACCACTATCTCCACCTCCATCTCTCCTCCACCTCTATCTCCTCCTCCACCTCCACCTCTATCTCCACCTCCACCTCCATCTCCACCTCTATCTCCACCTCCACTCCATCTCCACCTCCATCTCCACCTCCACCTCTATCTCCACCTCTATATTTACCTCTATCTCTACCTCCATCTCCTCCATCTTCAACTCCATCTCCACCCCATCTCCACTTCTATCTCCACCTCTATCTCCTCCTCCACCTACACCTCCATCTCCACCTCTATCTCCACCTCTATATTTACCTCCACCTCTATCTCCACCTCAATCTCCACCTCCACCTCTATCTCCACCTCCTCCCCACCTCAATTTCCACCTCTATCTCCACCTCTATCTTCACCTCCACCTCTATCTCCACCTCTATCTCCACCTCCACCTCTATCTCCACTTTCTCTTCTTCCTCCACCTCTATCTCTTCCTCCACCCCCACCTCCACCTCCACCTCTATCTCCACCTCTAACTCCACCTCCAACTCTATCTCCACCTCTAGCTCCACCTCCACCTCCACCTCTATATCTATCTCCATCTCTATCTCCACCTCCTCCTGGGTTGGGTTAAATGCGGAAGACATATTTCAGTTGAATGCATTCAGTTGTAAAACTGACTAGATATCCCCCTTTCCTTTCCCTTTACACCTCCATCTCCACCTCTATCTCCACCTCCACTCCATCTCCATCTCCACCTCCATCTCCACCTCTATATTTACCTCTATCTCTACCTCCATCTCCTCCATCTTCAACTCCATCTCCACCCCATCTCCACTTCTATCGCCACCTCTATCTCCTCCTCCACCTCCACCTCTATCTCCACCTCCACCTCTATCTCCACCTCTATCTCCACCTCTATATTTACCTCTATCTCTACCTGCACCTCCTCCACCTCCTCCTCCTCCTCCACCTCAATCTCCATCTCTATCTCCACCTCTATCTCCACCTCCATCTCCACCTCCACCTCCATCTCTATCTCCACCTCTATCGCCACCTACACCTCTATCTCCACTTCCACCTCTATTTCCACCTGTATCTCCACCTCCTCCTCCACCTCCATCTCCATCTCTATCTCCACCTCCACCTCTATTTCCACCTCCACCCACCTCTATCTACACCTCCTCCACCTCCTCCTCCACCTCCACCTCTATCTCCACCTCTATCTCCACCTCTATCTACACCTCCTCCTCCACCTCCATCTCCATATCCACCTCTATCTCCACTTTCTTCTCCTCCTCCTGCACCTCCATCTCCATGTTTATCTCTACCGCCACCTCTATTTCCACCTCCTCCTCCTCCTCTTCCACCTCCATCTCTAGCTCCACCTCCACTACTATCTCCACCTCTATATCTCCACTTTCTCCTCCTCCTCCGTCTCAATCTCCCCTTCTATTTCCAGCTCCTCCTCCACCTCCATCTCCACCTCTATCTCCACCTCTATCTCCACCTCCACCTCCATCTCCATCTTCATCTCCACCTCCACCTCTACCTCCATCTGTCTCCATCTCTATCTCCACCTCTATCTATCAGTGGTGTAAAGTACTTAAGTAAAAATACTTTAAAGTACTACTTCAGTAGTTTTTTGGGTATCTGTACTTTACTTTATTTATATTTTTGAAAACGTTTACTTTTACTTCACTACATTCCTAAAGAAAATAATGTACTTTTTACTCCATACATTTTCCCTGACAACCCAAAAGTACTGGTTACATTTTGAATGCTTAACAGGACAGGAAAATGGTCCCATACACGCACTTATCAAGAGAACATCTCTGGTCATCCCTACTGCCTCTGATCTGGCGGACTCACTAAACACACATGATTCATTTGTAAATGATGTCTGAGTGTTGGAGTGTGCACCTGGCTATCCGTAAAAAAATTAAAAAATTAAAAATGGTGCTGTCTGGTTTGCTTAATAGAAGGAATTTGAAATGATTTATATTTGTACTTTTACTTTTGATACTTTAGTATATTTAAAACCAAATACTTTTAGACTTTTACTCAAGTAGTATTTTACTGGGTGACTTTCCCTTTTACATCAGTCATTTTCTATGAAGGTATCTTTACTTTTACTCAAGTATGACAATTGGGTACTTTTTCCACCACTGCTATCTATCCTACTTCAGTGTTTCCCAAACCGCTTCCCAAGTTCCCCCAGCGAAATCCACTTATTTGATGTGTTCTATTACAAGCACACCTGATTCAACTGGTCAACTTATCCTCAAGGCCTTTATTTGTTTAATCAGGTGTGCTGCTGATACTTCAATTGTAAAAAACAAAACAAGTGGAACTGGCTGGGGGTACTCAAGAAGACGTTTGGAAAACACTGTTAAACTCAGTTGCCACTTACAATTCATTACTGGCTGTAGGCTACTGTACAAGTTTCCAATACCTTTCCATTTAAGGTCACGGGAGGAGAAACTTTACAGAGGAACCAAACGTTATCCCAAAGACAGTCATTTGATTACTGTGAGCGTTACATCCAATCAGTCCCTGGACAGACAGACAACAAGAGGCTTACATTGCCTAGCCCTAGGGTATTTCCTGTTCAGTGGCTTTCAATCAATGGCTACTGATATCCTTACACTAAAACCTTCTAATATCTACGACACAAATCCAAAGGAAAGATTGAGATACGGGTTTAACATTTTAAATGCTCTGTACTTCCAGGTACAATGTAGTCACGTTCCATGAAGGACAATTTATAGAGGACATTACCTGCCAAAAACTATTGTATGGTATCAAAAAACTCCCCCTCCATAAAATCAATCAAATGTTCAACATATTTTTCCCAGAAAGTAATACAACACAATACTTTACTGACTTTGTGTGTTTTCTAGACATATCTTGTTTCTGTGACGGCGCTCTCTTAATATCTCATTTCCACTCGAAGGATTAGCACATAAATCATATCGCTAGCTATACCTGTCCAGGAGTCACTAAGAGAGAGAGAGAGAGAGTGTGTGTAAGCTCTGGGTAGATGAGCGGCCCATAATTCTATATTCTGGGGCCATGAGATTATATCCGTTGTTTCATTCAGAAAACGCCACATGGAAAACCAAGTTCTTAAATCGGATTAAACAGACTGAACTGGTGGGGTAGAAAACAATGCAATATTACGTTGATTTGCCTGACTGCAGTTGATGCATTGTATTTACTTATCCCTTGAACAAACCTGAATTTGTGAATGTCTCATAGAGAGATTTAGATCCTATTTTGTCTAGTTTAAAGCTGACCAGATCACGCTAGCTCATAGTCTTATGAATGAACATGGTCATTTTCCATTTAACAAGGTAATCAAGAACTCATTCTCTGTTGAAAGAAGACATACAACAGACAGACATTTTGCTAACATGTCAGCTGATCACGAGGACATTCTCCAAATACACTCAGTTTCACAAGTGTGTCTCTCGGCAGAACGAGCTTTCGCAGCCCAAAATAGTCTGCATCATTTCATTATTTTTTCGCACTCCACTGTACTGAAAATGAGACACTGAAAATCCATTAAATATTTTGACAAATCAGACGCCGAGGTGACAAGGATTCATTTCCTTTAAGCTCTCAGTGGGTTACATGAGCCTTGTCACTTTTAATCTAAGTGTGTCTTGATCATTAGCGAAAGGGGGCAGTGCCTCGCTGGAGAGCACGGCATCGGGTTAAGCAAGGTTATTTGTTATGTTTTTCATTTTCCTTTATGTAAGGGCTTGAGGAAGCAAGGGCAAGGAGGCCACTATCGGCTCTTAATAATACCGCTGATAATATAACGCTCACTCATCATGCCTCAGCAAGTACTCACGGTTATCATTTTATTTTCTGAAATTAGGATAAGTGCCTTGTCATCTTTTGGAGGCATAGTTATGATTCAGGGTGAAAGAGGAAGGTACAGCTAATGGGGTGATGTGGTGGCATCCAAATGGAACCGCTGAAAGTGTTTTTTGAACATTTAAAGTCTTGAAAGGATAGCTTAGAGAAAATTACATATTTAGATAGCCTTACATTGAAAGCAGTCTATGAACAAAGAGTGACTGCAATCCCGACTTTGTTTTGCTAAACAAGCCACTATTATTAACATTTTCGGGCCCCCCAAAAAAGATTGATCTGCATACTAATATAATGCAGAATATGATGTGTCAGGGTGCAGCACTCTCATTTTCCACTCCATCAATTTAATCACTTGAAACCAAGAATTAAAAGCTAAATAATTGGTATAGCTGACGTAACACATGTAACATAAGGAACGTGTGGATAGAGGTTATCATACATGTCATACTTCCTAAACAGTCCTTATTGTCAGTCCTCAGCAGACCACCTGCTTTCTCTTGGACCCAGTCCCTCTCTCTCATCTTTCAACAGATGACTAGATTATCATGGATCAACAGCAGCATCTCTCCCATTGGCAGAAATCTCTT
Source organism: Coregonus clupeaformis (assembly GCF_020615455.1). NCBI lineage: Eukaryota > Metazoa > Chordata > Actinopteri > Salmoniformes > Salmonidae > Coregonus > Coregonus clupeaformis. The sequence continues at coordinate 34,309,845 of NC_059227.1, read as the reverse complement.
ATCAACATATTGAGCCGTCTTGTGATGCCAAAATCAACAACTATCAAAAGAGCCCCAGTTACTCCTGTACACTGGAGCTAAAGCCTACAGTGGTCCTCTGTAGCTCAATTGGTAGAGCATGGCGCTTGTAACGCCAGGGTAGTGGGTTCGATCCCCGGGATCACCTGTACGTAAAAATGTATGCACACATGACTGTAAGTTGCTTTGGATAAAAGCGTCTGCTAAATGGCATATTATTATTACAGACATCTGAGCCTTATCCATTCAGCCATGGACAGTGAGGGGAAAAGTATTTGATCCCCTGCTGATTTTGTACATTTGCCCACTGACAAAGACATGATCAGTCTATAATTTTAATGGTAGGTTTATTTGAACAGTGAGAGACAGAATAACAACAACAAAATCCAGAAAAACGCATGTCAAAATGTTATAAATTGATTTGCATTTTAATGAGGGAAATAAGTATTTGACCCCTCTGCAAAACATGACTTAGTACTTGGTGGCAAAACCCTTGTTGGCAATCACAGAGGTCAGACGTTTCTTGTAGTTGGCCACCAGGTTTGCAGACATCTCAGGAGGGATTTTGTCCCACTACTCTTTGCAGATCTTCTCCAAGTCATTAAGGTTTCGAGGCTGACGTTTGGCAACTCGAACCTTCAGCTCCCTCCACAGATTATCTATGGGATTAAGGTCTGGAGACTGGCTAGGCCACTCCAGGACCTTAATGTGCTTCTTCTTGAGCCACTCCTTTGTTGCCTTGGCCGTGAGTTTTGGGTCATTGTCATGCTGGAATACCCATCCACGACCCATTTTTAATGCCCTGGCTGAGGGAAGGAGGTTCTCACCCAAGATTTGACGGTACATGGCCCCGTCCATCATCCCTTTGATGCGGTGAAGTTGTCCTGTCCCCTTAGCAGAAAAACACCCCCAAAGCATAATGTTTCCACCTCCATGTTTGACGGTGGGGATGGTGTTCTTGGGGTCATAGGCAGCATTCCTCCTCCTCCAAACACGGCGAGTTTAGTTAATGCCAAAGAGCTCGATTTTGGTCTCATCTGACCACAACACTTTCACCCAGTTCTCCTCTGAATCATTCAGATGTTCATTGGCAAACTTCAGACGGGCCTGTATATGTGCTTTCTTGAGCAGGGGGACCTTGCGGGCGCTGCAGGATTTCAGTCCTCCCGTGTAGTTCTGGGCTGATTCCTCACCGTTCTCATGATCATTGCAACTCCACGTGGTGAGATCTTGCATGGACAGTTATTTTGTGTTTCTTCCATTTGCGAATAATCGCACCAACTGTTGTCACCTTCTCACCAAGCTGCTTGGCGATGGTCTTGTAGCCCATTCCAGCCTTGTGTGGGTCTACAATCTTGTCCCTGACATCCTTGGAGAGCTCTTTGGTCTTGGCCATGGTGGAGAGTTTGGAATCTGATTGATTGATTGCTTCTGTGGACAGGTGTCTTTTATACAGGTAACAAGCTGAGATTAGGAACACTCCCTTTAAGAGTGTGCTCCTAATCTCAGCTCGTTACCTGTATAAAAGACACCTGGGAGCCAGAAATCTTTCTGATTGAGAGGGGGGTCAAATACTTATTTCCCTCATTAAAATGCAAATCAATTTATAACATTTTTAACATGCGTTTTTCTGGATTTTTTTGTTGTTATTCTGTCTCTCACTGTTCAGATAAACCTACCATTAAAATTATAGACAGATCATTTCTTTGTCAGTGGGCAAACGTACAAAATCAGCAGGGGATCAAATACTTTTTTCCCTCACTGTACATTACAGTTAACATATACAGCATAGAACATATACACTGTGTAAGACTGACATAGAAATGGCCCTTGCATGGAAAAAGATGCAGGATGGAAGAGTTGGTCTCTATCCATGATTTAAAGTGAAATGAGTATCAGAGTAGGTCTAACAGTAATAATGTACAACTCCAGCATTTTCAGAACATGAATTGAAATTCAGTTCATGACTTGAAACGATCCATTATGCGCTATGAGGATAAATGAACACGGTGACATTTGTGTATGAATAAACGTGGAGTGTATTTACATGGCAAATTAGTTTGTTCTGTATGCTAATTGTTACCAAGACTAAACAAAAGGTCAAAGGTGAGGGGATAGGGGTTTGATCTTTTGCTTTAATCAGCGTCACTGAATTCAAAGCAGCACAGTGGAAATGTTTTTATCATACATTTCTTATGAACCACTTACTGTCTCTGCATATAATGTACCACAGAAAAGGCTTTATCCACAATAACCATTTTTGTCCTAATTAAACAAATGCAAATGACTTCCACATTTTGCTGAGCCTGAAATTTCTGCTATATCAAAGGGATAGGCAGAGCAGAGACAGCTGCCCAGGGAGAATAACCCAGGGAGTCTGTGGCCTGGAATGACCCTGTTTTTGTAAATGATTCTATCACACAGCCATATCTCTGTTGTATCATAGACACAGTCGCAGGTGAGCCCTGCCATCTATTCTAACACAATACACTGGGAGGGAAAATAAAAACACAAAGCAGCAGCTCTGCTTTCTGCTCTTTTCTACATCCACATGTGTTCAGTCAGTATATCTGCTATGTTCAGTTTGTTCCTAGCCCCATGGATGGATGGATGGTTGGATGGATGCCCTATAGGCCCCAGTTGCTTACAGGCAGTCAATAGTGTTCAGTCAGTCAGTGTTAAGTGATGTGGGAATGACGGCCTGGTATGGCCCTGTGATGCCAGCGGGGGCTTATGATGTGAAAGTTCCCCCAGAGTTGATCAAAACCGTCCCAGTGCCAAGAGGCCCCAGCTCTCTCCCTGGCTCTCTCCCCATCTCTCTCCCTGGCTCTCTCCCCAGCTCTCTCCCCGGCTCTCTCCCCATCTCTCTCCCCAGCTCTCTCCCCGGCTCTCTCCCCATCTCTCTCCCCAGCTCTCTCCGGCTCTTCTACGACTCGCAGAGCGCTTTCCAACTGGCTGCTTATTTATTCTCCCCTTTGTGGCATTCCTTCCATCGAAACAATCTTTCCCAGGAGATGATAAGTAAGTGGACACCACCTCCCCCTCTCTTAGCATCGGCAAAGTGAAGACTGATTCCTGCTAGCAGCCTAACTTAGACTTACTCCTTTCCTGTCGACTCTCCCTTCCCCGCTTCAGACAGGCATTTATACTGAGTTATTAGTAACATGCTGGAACCATTCTTCTCAGGAGGTGGATACTGAGAAATTCCAATGGTGGAAACACATACTTATCTTTAGCATGTTAATACTATGTCAGGATGATTTAATAAAGGCGTTTTTAGAAATGGGTCTCTAAGAGAGGAAGACACTCCCCCTGTTTTTTTTTGTGTGTTCAGAGATGTATGGTTCTATCACAGAATCCTTCTGTGTTCAGTGGAGAGGTTCACTGAAACCTTTTCCATGATGATCCTTAGATTTTCTCTCAGAGGCATTTACAAAGGACCACATGTTGCCATTTTGCTTTTTACATCCACCTGAAAGGCTGACAGCCAAAATACGAAATACTACCTAAGACTGAAACAAATAACGAAACAGGGAGAACACTTCTCAAGTACCTGTACATAGATCTCCGATCAGACATTGAGTAGTACTGCTGGACATAGAGAAACTAGCAGAGAAAACTGAACAAGGGAACACAGGGAAGTGAAGGCATAAATACACAGGTGAACCGATAGACACAGGTGACACCAATAGGAGGATTAATCCCGACTGTGAGTGAGGAGGTGCCTAAGGTTGTCGGAGGATGACACCTAGTGGGTCGCTCTGGAACTGCGACCCCCTCCTGTAACAAATGAATATATTTCAACTGATGTCCTTAAATGAACTGTAACTCAGTAAATCTGTGGAATTGTTGCATGTTGCATTATATTTTTGTTACAAATATTAGGAACCCCCCCTTTGCCCTCAGAACAGCCTCAATTCGTTGGAGCATGGACTCTACAAGGTGTTCGAAAGCGTTCCACAGGGATGTTGGCCCATGTTGACTCCAATGCTTCCCACAGTTGTGTCAAGTTGGCTGGATGTCCTTTGGGTGGTTGACCATTCTTGATACACGGGAAACTGTTCAGCGTGAAAAACCCAGCAGCCTTGTAGTTCTTCACACAAACCGGTGTGCCTGGCACCTACTACCATACCCAGTTCAAAGGCACTTAAATATTTTGTCTTGCCCATTCACCCGCTGAATGACACACATACACAATCCATGTCTCAATTGTTTCAAGGCTTAAAAATCCCTCTTGAACCTGTCTCCTCCCCTTCATCTACACTGATTGAAATTGATTTAACAAGTGACATCAATAAGGGATCATAGCTTTCACCTGGATTCACCTGGTCATGGAAAGAGCAGGTGTCCTTAATTTATATATATGTACAGCACCAATCAAAAGTTTGGACACACCCACCCATGGTTTTTCTTTATTTTTTATTTTTTTACATTGTAGAATAATTGTCAAAACTAATAACAAAGTGTTAAACAAATCAAAACATATTTTATATTTGAGATTCTTCAAATAGCCACCCTTTGCCTTAATGACAGCATTGCACTCTCTTGGCATTCTCTCAACCAGCTTCATGAGGTAGTCACCTGGAATGCATTTAAATTAACAGGTGTGCCTTCTTAAAAGTTAATTTGTGGAGTTTCTTTCCTTCTTAATGCGTTTGAGCCAATCAGTTGTGTTGTGACAAGGTAGGGTTGGTATACAGAAGATAGCCCTATTTGGTAAAAGACCAAGTCCATATTATGGCAAGAACAGCTCAAATAAGCGAAGAGAAATGACAGTGCATCATTACTTTAAGACATTAAGGTCAGTCAATACGGAACATTTCAAGAACTTTGAACGTTTCTTCAAGTGCAGTCGCAAAAACCATCAACCGCTATGATGAAACTGGCTCTCATGAGGACCACCACAGGAATGGAAGACCCAGAGTTACCTCTGCTGCAGAGGATACATTCATTAGAGTTACCATCCTTAGAAATTGCAGCCCAAATAAATGCTTCACATAGTTCAAGTAACAGACACATCTCAACATCATCTGTTCAGAGGGGACTGTGTGAATCAGGCCTTCATGGTCGAATTGCTGCAAAGAAACCACTAATAAAGGATACCAATAATAAGAAGAGACCTGCTTGGGCCAAGAAACACGAGCAATGGACATTAGACCAGTGGAAATTTGTCCTTTGGTCTGGAGTCCAAATTTGAGATTTTTGGGTCCAACCGCCATGTCTTTGTGAGACGCGATGTGGGTGAACGGATGATCTCCGCATGTGTAGTTCCCACTGTAAAGCATGGAGGAGGAGGAGGTGTTATGGTGTGGGGGTGCTTTGCTGGTGACACTGTCTGTGATTTATTTAGTATTCAAGGCAATACTTAACCAGCATGGCTACCACAACATTCTACAGCGATACGCCATCCCATCTGGTTTGGGCTTAGTGGGACTATCATTTGTTTTTCAACAGGACAATGACCCAACACACCTCCATGCTGTGTAAGGGCTATTTTACCAAGAAGGAGAGTGATGTAGTGCTGCATCAGATGACCTGGCCTCCACAATCAACTGACCTCAACCCAATTGAGATGGTTTGGGATGAGTCGGACCGCAGAGTGAAGGAAAAGCAGCCAACAAGTGCATCTGTGGGAACTCCTTCAAGACTGTTGGAAAAGCATTCCAGGTGAAGCTGGTTGAGAGAATGCCAAGAGTGTGCAAAGCTGTCATCAAGGCAAAGGGTGGCTATTTGAAGAATCTCAAATATAAAATATATTTTGATTTGTTTAACACTTTTTTAGTTACTACATGATTCCATATGTGTTATTTAATAGTTATGATGTCTTCACAATTATTCTACAATGTAAAAAAATTGTAAAAATAAAGAAAAACCCTTGAATGAATAGGTGTGTCCAAACTTTTGACTGGTAGTGTATATAAACACTGATCATACATATACTATCTAATTAAAGTTGTGAAATGTGAGACATTTTGCATCATGTGATGTTTCTTTCATCAATGCATAAAAATGATAAAGACAAAAAATGTACTTGTATTATACAGCTTTATCTTCATTTTTAGCTTGGTCCTGACCGCAATAAGTCTATATAAAGAGACTGTGGTTTTACAAACAAAATAAAATATTAAAAATGGGATCAGTAATGCTGAAACCGCCACATCCGTTTGCAAAGAAATGAACTAAGACATTACTTCATAAAATGAATAGGTTTATATCCCTCTGACATCATTGCACATTATTGCACGTGCAATAGAACAGCAGAGTATGTAATGCACATGTTTTCACCACCATCCTGGATGCTCATCTCCTCTGTCTCCTAAACAAAACAAAAAACAATAACAAATGTGCCTTGGGGCTTTGTGTCCAGGTTATGCGGTTTCACTAAAGATGTTGCTGTGTGTCTGCGTCGTCAGTGTTATGGTTGTGGTTCGGTGTGTCTACACACAGGGTCATGACTGTGTTATTGTGTGAGTGTGAGGGGTCATGACTGTGCGTTATTGTGTGAGTGAGAGGGGTCATGACTGTGTGTCATTGTGTGACTACAGTATACAATACACAATATAGTAGAGTGGATGGGAGGCCAGTTAAACACTGCAGCTCTGGTGTTGTCATCAATATTTAATGGCGGAGTGAAAAGCCAAACACTGTGTCACTGCCAGCCGGTGGGCTCACAATTACAGCATGCCGTTTCAGCCACCTGGATCGGGTTCGCATCCAATTAGTCCTCTACATGTGCTAGGGTTACCAGCACCACCACCCTGGGTCACCTGCCACAACTGGCCCAGGTGGCCCAATACGGAGCGGAGGCTGAGGTGGAAGTGAGGATTGGGATGAGGGTGTTGGTGGGGGGGAGGGGTTGAGAGTGAGGCAGGGAATAAAAGTGAGGGTGAGGTATAAGGGTGGTACAAGGGTGATGGTAGGATGGAACTTGTGTGTGTGAGAGGGGGGGGTGAGGGTGATGGTGGGGGGGAGGGGTTGAGAGTGAGGCAGGGAATAAAAGTGAGGGTGAGGTATAAGGGTGGTACAAGGGTGATGGTAGGGTTGAACTTGTGTGTGTGTGAGAGAGAATGTGAGTGAATGAATGAGTGAGTGAGGTTGTGGGATAACAGGTGATAGTGGGAAATGTGGGAGTGAGGAATGAGGGTGAGTGAGGGATGAGGAAGAGTGAGGCTGAGGGTGAGTGAGGGATGAAGGTGAATGAGGGATGAAGGTGAATGAGGGATGAAGGTGAATGAGGGATGAGGGATGAGGGTGAGTGAGGGATGAGGGTGAGTGAGGGATGAGGGTGAGTGAGGGATGAAGGTGAGTGAGGGATGAGGGTGAGTGAGGGATGAGGGTGAGTGAGGGATGAGGGTGAGTGAGGGATGAAGGTGAATGAGGGATGAGGGTGAGTGAGGGATGAGGGTGAGTGTATATTCCCCATCATGTAGGCTACATTTGTCTTTAGGTAGTAAAAAACAAATCACCTGTGGAAAACAAATACTGTAGCAAGACCCCTAATGGTTCCACATGTCCAGTAATTTTCCAAAGATCGACTACTTTTTTTTCTCCACGTGTGAAGAAGGAGACCACACTATTCTCTCCTATTTCAAATTTTTTCCTATCCTCGTATCATTAGGGGTAATATCCAAAGGGGGCAGTTGACATTAGCCTGTCTACTGAGCTTATAATACAGGGTGCCTGTTTTTTTTACTAGCACTTTCAAAATTAAATATTAGGATGAGATGATTTTGTTTAGCATACAAAATATTATCCGTAGAGACTTTTTAAAAATAACACGTTTTGGTTAGGCTGAGCATTTTCACCTGATGCCGCTGAACTGCCATTATTATTCCAACGCCTCTTGAGAAGATTAGGACGACAATCTGTTAACGATAATATTTATTCTAGGTTTGTGAGGGATTGATTTGTAAGACATACTCCAAAGCTTTAGTGTTAGTGTTAATGTTTAGAGAAGTCCATCCAAAAAGCAGCAGGGTCATAACACGATTAAACACCACGTTTGCTATGGTATCTCACTATTAAACATATAAGAATAAAGTTTATCTTAAGGATTCCCAAACTTGCTGCAAACTCTCATACCCATGCAACCATTTAGAAATATACTGTAAACGCATTTTAAATGTATTTCTCTGTTTGCTTCAGACAAGCCTATGCTAATAATAATATCATATCCTAATAGACTGAAGCAAATAATATTGATTGTCAACTAAAAATAGCATGAAACGTGATAAACGAGTCATCTTCAGCAAGGTCGTAAAGGCAATAGTTCGAATCACTTCTCGAACTTGCAAGGCCATGGCGCGTAGCCTGAGCATAGCCTACCTAGGTGTTTGCTTTGATTTATGCAGCACAATCAAGTGCAACATATTCAGGTAAGATTTACGTCACTGGTTTAATAAATCTTACCTATGGTCGTGATCACAGTGATTGCGAAGTAAAATGATCCAGCGAATTTCCACTGTAACCCGGCTTTGTGAGGCTTCAGCTGCAACACCACCTCCTCGAGTTCATCGAAGTTGAGTTTAGTGAGATTGTATTTGTTCCTAAGCTCTTGTTTTCTGTCGTACACGTTCTTCTTCTGGGTCGTCTCCTTCTTAGATTCCAAGGCATCGAAGACAGCCGCGCCAACTAACAGGTAGATGAACGTGCAAATGATGAGCGCAAGGGTCCTCACGTTTTGTCTCTTCATGGTTAGGGTGAGTAGACGGGCTCCAAACATTTAAACGCGAATCGTAAGGATGGGGAGCTCGGCTGGTTCATGGCGAGGCTGGCTCTATCAACAGAGACAGTGGCGCGCCGAAAGCTCTCTGATGACTTTATTTGCCCAAGCGCACATTTACTCTCGGAGCTGTTCGTTTCAGCACCACCCCTTCCAACCGCCCTCCCACCGCGTGCCTGCCTGAGTGCGTGCTTAGGGTCTGTGCTTACGTATGTACAGTATGTATGTATGCAGAAAGGGGGAGGTAGGCTACTGTAGACGACACATTCATGGTAATATCATCATTAGCTAAAATAGTGCTGTTGTTGGATATTGCATTATAAGAAAAACATATCTGTCACAATTATTCGTTTTATATAATGTAGGCTAAGCAACAAGGCAACCCTCTCACATGCAACAAATGAGTGCAGAACAGACAGCTACATGCTATGGAAGCCAATTCCCGCATCTCGAAATGTTGATACTCAAAATATTGACTTACATATCTCTACATTTGTATATAGTAGTTCCAAAGTTTTACTTACTTATCTCAAAATGTCGAGATAGGTAAGTCAAAATTGCAAAATACTATCTCAAAGATACTGACTTGAAATCTCAAGATATTAGACCTTACTTTCTTCATTTGTTCCATTGTGAGGTGATTTCAGAGGTGGCATCCCAGAGTGGTGGGGGGAAATTGTTTTCCTGGGGCCCAGAGTTTTTCCTGATCTGGTAGGCTAACCTAACAAGGTAAAACTCTGGACCCTAGTTGTAGAGTATGACATAGTAATAAATCAGCTGAAAAACGCTTTTATATTGGGACCAGATTTTTTCTAATCAAGTCATATGTATATATATTTTTTTTACATAAAAACATGAAAACCCTGTCAAACTGCAGCAACCCTGTACTTGTTCACTGAATTCTATTTTCAAACTAAACTAATGGGGGTCCTTTACACAGACAAAGAGACAACATCTGCCATTGGACAATAGAACTAGCAGGGCTGAGCTTGCTTAATGCAGGGTTGCATCGTGTAGGCCTTTGTACCTGTCATTTAAAAGTGAACCACCCAGTAGTCATCACTATTGTGTTGACTGATTTATTCCAGTCAATCATGTTGGATTGAAAAGGTCTAGGTAGCCTAGCCACCCGAAGTGCATTTGGAAAGTAATCAGACCCCTTGACTTTTTCTACATTTTGTTACGTTACAGCCTCATTCAAAAATGGATTAAATAGTTTTTTCCCCCCACATCAATCTACGCACAATACCCATTAATGACGAAGCAAAAACAGGTTTTTAGAAATTTCTGCAAATGTATGAAAATTTAAAAAAACGGAAATATGACATTTACATAAGTATACAGACCCTTTATTCAGTACTTGGTTGAAGCACCTTTGGCAGTGATTACAGCCTTGAGTCTTCTTGGGTAGGACGATATAAGCTTGGCACACCTGTATTTGGGGTGTTTCTCCCATTCTTCTCTGCAGATCCTCTCAAGCTCTGCCAGGTTGGATGGGGAGCATCACTGCACAGCTATTTTCAGGTCTCTCCAGAGATGTTCGATCATGTTCAAGTCCGGGCTCTGGCTGTGCCACTCAAGGACATTCAGAGACTTGTCCCGAAGCCACTCCTGTGTTGTCTTGGCTGTGTGCTTAGGGTCGTTGTCCAGTTGGAAGTTGAACCTTCGCCCGAGTCTGAGGTCCTGAGCACTCTGGAGCAGGTTTTCATCAAGGAGCTCTCTGTACTTTGCTCCATTCATCTTTCCCTCGATCCTGACTAGTCTCCCAGTCCCTGCCGCTGAAAAACATCCCCACAGCATGATGCTGCCACCACTATGCTTCACTGTAGGGATGGTGCCAGAATTACTCCAGACGTGACGCTTGGCATTCAGGCCAAATAGTTCAATCTTGGTTTCATCAGACCAGATAATCTTGTTTCTCATGGTCTGAGAGTCCTTTAGGTACCTTTTGGCAAACTCCAAGCGGGCTGTCATGTTCCTTTTACTGAGGAGTGGCTTCCGTCTGGCCATTCTGTCATAAAGGCCTGATAGGTGGAGTGCTGCAGAGATGGTTGTCCTTCTGGAAGGTTCTTCCATCTCCACAGAGGAACTCTGGAGCTCGGTCAGAGTGATCATCGGGTTCTTGGTCACGTCCCTGACCAAGGCCCTTCTCCCCCGATTGCTCCGTTTGGCCGGGTGGCCAGCTCTAGGAAGAGTCTTGGTGGTTCCAAACTACTTCCATTTAAGAATGATGGAGGCCACTGTGTTCTTGGGGACCTTCAATGCTGCAGAAATGTTTTGGTACCCTTCCCCAGATCTGTGCCTCGACACAATCCTGTCTCGGAGCTCTACGGACAATTGCTCTAACATGCATTGTCAACTGTGGGACCTTATATTGACAGGTGTGTGCCTTTCCAAATCATGTCCAATCAATTGAATTTACCACAGGTGAACTTCAATCAAGCTGTAGAAACATCTCAAGGATGATCTATGGAAACAGGATGCACTTGAGCTCAATTTTGAGTCTCATAGCAAAGGGTCTGAATACTTATGTCAATAAGGTATTTCTGTTATTTATTTTTAATGAATTTGCAAAATGTCTAAAAACCTGTTTTTGCTTTGTCATTATGGGGTATTGTGTGTAGATTGATGAGGAAAACAATTAATTTAATCAATTTTAGTATAAGGCTGTAACGTAACAAAATGTGGAAAAAGTCAAGGAGTCTGAATACTTTCAGAGTGCACTGTATACCAAATTTGTGCTGTGGTTCTTAGCTGTGGTTGTTATCAGTAGGCTACAGTTGATCAGACTGAAGCACATATTAATTGTGCACAAGTTGACAAATCATGAGGCAAATCAGTCTAAACAACCTCTTTCTTTGTGTGAATATTTTGCATTAAACCAAATCAAGAGTGCTGGGGCAAATGCCAGCTCGCCACACATTTGCCGGTGGCCTTGCTGTGAGGATCTCTGCAACGTGGACAGACGGAACTCGCCACACAATGCTACAAATGAAAACAATATATCCTGTATGATCTACCATCTCCACATTTTGAGAAAGTGTCTCGAAATGTTGAGATAGTATTGACATTATACATTTTTTTGGCGGGGTGGCGGGAATGAGCTTCCATAGCATGCAGAGCTACAGACACAAAAGTCTAGGCTAATAGTACTGGCATTGACCGGTTCAGAAGCAAGCTGTAATTACTGCTCTCTTATGCCTGCTGCTCGGCTTGGCTTTAGCTCAAGGCTATTTTCACACCTGCCTAAATGTCAGTGAACTATTATTTCATCCACAAGACACTTTGTAGAAGAGCCTCACTCTGCAACTCTATACAGTACATTGGGTGAAAGACACGACTAACCATTGTTTTACATGCATACTTTTTTAATTTATCCCCACAGTAATGGTCATGGATTGTCATATGTGAATGGTTGGCCCACTCTGTTTCATTTATAATTCATGGAAGTTGAAGATGTGTACTTGGCAGGTTGTCTATAAACCAAATAAAGGTACATCTACAAGCATCAGCCTCCAATTTAAGAGTCCGCTCCAAAGTTAATAAGATTATCAGTCACGTTTATAAAGGTTCAGTTTGAGGTAAACATGACAGGCTAGGGTTGCAAAATTCCGGTAAAAACTGTGTCATAACAACCTAGGATCTGTCTCTCTCATACGCTTCATCAGTGGGAGCTGGAGTAAAAGTGAATGATTACAATGTTCAATCAAATAGGATCAACAGTGTCACATTCTAAGATCTGGTCTGTGCTACGTCAATGGGAGCCGGGGACCAATAGATGATGAGTATGACGTTCAATCAACTGCCAAGGGAGCTATTTGAAATCATTAAAATATACTTTAAGCGTTTGCTTTAGCCTGTCTGTGTCACGGTTCTCTAAGACCGAACCCAGAAGCAGACCAGGACAAGGTGAGTTGAACGAATGAGAGTGTTTATTTACAGATAAAGATGCAGAATAGTCCAGTAAACGGAGCGGGTGGCGGAGATGAGTAGGTGGTGGTGAAGTAGCAGATGAACTGATGGCACGGCAGGGGTTGGGTGAAGGTTCCGGGAGAATGACTGTAGACAGAACAAACGGAGGTAAGTACAAGGCAGGTCAACAAGGTGCAAAAAACAACAAAACTAACGCTAGTACTCTGAGGCTGATACGCTGGCAAAACATACTGTTTATGGCTAACGATCCGGCAGGGAATGGATGTTAGGCCAGAGCCTAAGAAGGGTGATGATCAGGACCAGGTGTGCAGATTGCTGATGGGATGCAGGTGCGGAAATCAAGAGAGCTCCCCGGAGCGTTCCAGAACCCTCGGGAAACTGGAGATCACGAACATAAAAACTAGTCCACAGACAGGACCCGACTCAGACTGCCGGGATCGTTACAGTACCCCCCTCCGACGAACGCCACCGGGCGGACTCCCGGAGCGCCAGGATGGAGGCGGTAGAAGTCACTGATGAGGTCAGCATCTAGGACCTGTCGCCGCGGAATCCAACTCCTCTCTTCAGGACCATACCCCTCCCAGTCCACGAGATACTGGAAACCCCGGCCCCGCCGTCTGGAATCCATGATGCGTCGCACCGTGTAGGCAGGACCACCTCCGATCATCCGAGGAGGAGGAGGAGGAGGCGGAGGAGGCAACAGAGGACTGAGGAAAACAGGCTTGAGGCAGGAGACATGAAAGGTGGGATGGACTCTGAGCGTCCTCGGGAGTTTGAGTCGAACTGCCACCGGATTGATCACCTTCTCCACCACAAACGGACCAATGAACTTCGGTAACAACTTCCTAGACTCAGTCCGTAAAGGAAGATCCCGTGTGGCCAACCAGACCCTATCTCCGATGGTGTAGGTGGGAGCGGGGATCCGGCGACGATTCGCCTGGAGCTGATACCGGTCCGAAACTCTAAGGAGTGCTTTTCTGGCCCGATGCCAGGTCCGGTGGCAACGACGAATATGGGCCTGAACAGAAGGCACTGAGAGCTCCTTCTCCTGAGAAGGGAACAAGGGAGGTTGGTAGCCATACAGGCACTGGAAGGGAGACATCCCAGTGGCAGATGTAGGGAGAGTATTGTGGGCATACTCAACCCAAGGCAACTGAGAGACCCAGGAGGTGGGGTTGGAAGAGGCCAGGCAGCGTAGCGTGGATTCCATCTTCTGGTTGGCTCTCTCCGCCTGACCATTAGATTGGGGGTGAAAACCAGATGTGAGACTGACTGTAGCTCCAATGGCCAAACAGAAGGACTTCCAGACAGCAGAGGTAAACTGAGGGCCACGGTCGGAAACGATATCACTGGGCAACCCGTGGACCCTGAAAACCTCCCTAACCAGGATCTCGGACGTCTCCGAGGCAGAGGGAAGCTTGGCAATTGGCACAAAGTGGGCGAACTTGCTGAATCTGTCCACGATAGTCAGAACGACCGTGTTCCCCTCAGAAGCGGGCAACCCAGTGACAAAGTCTAGGGCCAGATGCGACCATGGTCGCGGGGAATAGGAAGGGGGGTGAAGGAGTCCAGAGCTGGGCCGATTGGTACTCTTATTCTGCGCACACACTGGACAAGCAGCAACATAACCCCGAGTATCCTCGGCCATGGCAGGCCACCAAAAACGTCTGCGAAGAAACGCCATCGTCCGAGCCACGCCAGGGTGACAAGCCATCTTGCTGGCGTGGGACCATTTGAGGACCGCAGGACGAACCGACTCAGGCACAAACAACCGACCGGGTGGACCGTTACGGGACCGGGCTGCGTCCGAAGAGCCGCCATCACCTCCTCCTCAATCTTCCACCTAACAGCTCCCACGACGCAGTTCCGGGGGAGAATTGTCTCGGTCTTGGACCCACTCTCCTCCGTCTTGGAGAACATCCGAGACAAGGCGTCCGCCTTGCCGTTCTTAGATCCAGGTCGGAACGTCAGGGAAAAATTGAATCGTCCGAAAAACAACGACCACCTGGCCTGACGGGAGTTGAGACGTCTAGCCGATTGCACGTAAGCAAGATTCTTGTGGTCAGTCCAGACAATAAACGGCTGCTCCGCCCCCTCCAACCAGTGGCGCCACTCCTCCAAGGCAAGTTTCACCGCGAGAAGCTCCCGGTTACCCACATCGTAATTCCTCTCCGCAGGCGAAAGGCGACGAGAGTAGTAGGCGCAGGGATGGAGTTTACTGTCCGTGGAGCATCGCTGCGACAGGATGGCGCCAACTCCCACATCAGACGCGTCCACTTCAACGACGAACTGACGGGCCGTGTCCGGTTGAGAGAGAATCGGTGCGTTGGTGAATCGCCTCTTCAAATCCAGAAACGCTCGATCCGCCTCCGGATTCCACTTGAAGCTCCTGATACTGGAAGTCAAGGCCGTTAACGGAGCGGCCACACGGCTGTAATCCCGGATGAATCTGCGGTAGAAATTCGCAAACCCCAAAAATCTCTGGAGCTGCAATCTCGTACCGGGCTGGGCCCATTCCAGAACCGCTCTAACCTTCTCCTGGTCCATCCTAATCTCTCCCCTGGAGATGATGTACCCGAGAAAGGATGTCGTGTGGGCGTGAAACTCGCACTTCTCGGCCTTCACGAACAGGCGATTCTCCAACAATCGCTGCAGAACCTGCCGGACATGCTGGACGTGGTCGGAAGGTTCCTTCGAGAAGATCAGAATGTCATCCAGGTAAACAAACACAAAGAGACCGATCATATCTCTCAGGACGTCGTTCACCATACTCTGGAATACCGCTGGAGCATTGGTCAGTCCAAACGGCATCACCTGATACTCGAAGTGACCCATCGGTGTATTGAACCCCGTCAACCACTCGTCTCCCTCTCTGATCCGGACCATGTGATACGCATTGCGTAGGTCTAGCTTGGTGAACACCGTAGCACCCTGTAAGGAGTCGAAGGCAGAACTCATCAAGGGCAGGGGATACTTGTTCTTGACCGTGATGTCATTCAACCCCCCGATAATCAATACACGGTCGAAGAGAGCCATCCTTCTTACCCACAAAGAAGAATCCTGCCCCCAGGGGGTGATGACGAGGGACGAACGAGACCAGCAGCTAGGGACTCCTTGATGTAGGTCTCCAAAGCCTCACGTTCAGGGCGGGAGATACTGTATAACCTTCCCTTGGGGTAGACAGCTCCAGGGAACAGGTTGATGGCACAATCATATGGTCGGTGGGGAGGGAGTGACAGAGCCTTCTGCTTACTGAACACTTCCCCCAAATCGTGATATGTCTCGGGAACCAGGGACAAATCTGGGGGTTTAGCCTCAATCACCTGACTGGGAACCGAATGGGGACAGGCAGTCTTGAGACAGTTAGCATGACAATCAAGGCTCCAACTCGTTACCTTGCCCGTCACCCAATCGAACGTGGGATTGTGTTCCTTCAGCCAGGGGTATCCAAGGACTAGAGGAACATGGGAAGACGGCAGAATGAAGAATGAAATCATCTCCGAATGATTCCCCGACAACAGCATCTTAACCGGTTCAGTCCTCATCGTGATACGTGCCAGACTACTGCCGTTCAGAGTGGTCGCTTCAATGGCTTCCGGCAATTGCTCCTTGGAAAGCCCCAGCTGTTCCACCAACTCGGCATCAAGAAAGCTTCCATCGGCACCTGAATCGACAAAAGCGTTAATCGCTAAGCTCTGATTCCTGTTCACAAGGGTAGCCGGGAAACGGGGTCTGACAGAGGTACTGAGAGGTTGAAACTGGCTCGCTAAAAGTCCTCCCAACTTTAGCGAGCCGGGCAGTTTGACGACCGCCGGGAACAAGTGGAGATGTAATGTCCCGAGCTACCACAGTAGAGGCAACAGTTGGTCTTACGTCTATGTTGACGCTCCTCCTTGGTTAACCCGTGCCGCCCCACTTGCATGGGTTCAGAATCGGGAGAGAGAACCTCTCCCCTAATCCCTTGTGGTGGAGAATGATCGACGTGTTCTGGTCCACCACCCGACCCGACTGGGAACTGAGAAGCTGATCGATTGGACGGACCCCATTGCTTCTCCCTCCTTCGCTCTCGGACTCGATTATCCACCCGAATAGACAAGGCTACCAAGCTGTCCAGGTCACTAGGCTCCGGATAGGAGATCAACTCATCCTTGAGCTGCTCCGACAGACCCTGGTAAAAGGCCGCTTGCAGAGACTCCTCATTCCACCCACTCTCCACAGCCAACGTCTTGAACTCGATCACGAAGTCGGCCACGCTGCGAGTTCCTTGGCGAAGCGAAAACAGGCGCCTAGCTGCGTCCCTCCCTCGGACGGAATGGTCGAAGAGCTTCCTCATCTCGGCCGTGAACCCCTGGTATGAAGCCATGCAGGGATCCTGTCGTTCCCAAACGGCTGAAGCCCACTCCAGCGCTCGACCACGCAGCAACTCAATCACAAAGGCTATCCTAGCCTTGTCTGTGGCATAAGAGTAGGGCTGTAGATCGAACACTAATCCACACTGCATAAGGAAAGAACGGCATCTTCCCAGCTCCCCCTCATATTTATCCGGCGTCGGAACCTTGGGCTCACGGAAGGACACCGCTCCAGAAGCGGCAGGCGAGATGGGTGAAACCGGTAGTGGATCCTCCACCGGAACATTGCGTTGGTTCTGGGCCTCCGTCAGACCGGTAGAAAGGTTCCGAACTGACAACGCGATCTCCTGTAGTACCGTGCTATGATGGCCCAACATCTTCTCCTGATGGGTAATGGCATGGCGAACAGAGTCCAGGTCCGCTGGGTTCATTAATGGCCGGATCGTTCTGTCACGGTTCTCTAAGACCGAACCCAGAAGCAGACCAGGACAAGGTGAGTTGAACGAATGAGAGTGTTTATTTACAGATAAAGATGCAGAATAGTCCAGTAAACGGAGCGGGTGGCGGAGATGAGTAGGTGGTGGTGAAGTAGCAGATGAACTGATGGCACGGCAGGGGGTTGGGTGAAGGTTCCGGGAGAATGACTGTAGACAGAACAAACGGAGGTAAGTACAAGGCAGGTCAACAAGGTGCAAAAAACAACAAAACTAACGCTAGTACTCTGAGGCTGATACGCTGGCAAAACATACTGTTTATGGCTAACGATCCGGCAGGGAATGGATGTTAGGCCAGAGCCTAAGAAGGGTGATGATCAGGACCAGGTGTGCAGATTGCTGATGGGATGCAGGTGCGGAAATCAAGAGAGCTCCCCGGAGCGTTCCAGAACCCTCGGGAAACTGGAGATCACGAACATAAAAACTAGTCCACAGACAGGACCCGACTCAGACTGCCGGGATCGTTACAGTCTGTTGTGCCTGATGGGCAGGGTTTGCTTTTTAGATACATTTCTATTGGTTGCATTGCAACAGACAAGCTCAAATAAGCAAAGCTAAAGTATTTGTAATGATTTCAAATGGTATTTGAACCCAGGTCTGCAAGGGAGTGCTGACTGAGGGCTCAGATAGAAACTGAAGGCAATCTTTATCAGCTTTTATTATTTCCTGTTGGTCCTTATTTTGACGTAGTATTGTCCCCGCTATGATAAGGACGTGCACTCCCCTGCCCCTTTGTTTCACCGTGTCACAGTATTTATCTCGTCCTGTGACGTTGGCGATTCCGATGTGTGCACCGATACGTTTTGGGAGTGAATAATAGCTTACACTTTTTTTCCGTGCTGTGTCATTGCCTAGAATCTAGCTAGTGTCTCAAGGCATTTCATGAACAATCATGAATGACGCACGCACAGCAAGTTGGGAATGCAACAGGAATAAATCTGAATTCACAAAAATGGAAGAGAATATTAAAACATATCTTAAACTCAGATTATTCTCTATGGTCTTTGTAACATTGTGGCAGTTCCTGGTGCAGTCAGTGTTTTATTGCACATGTGGGGCATGTTAAAAATAGCTTTATCTTCAATATTCAGCTCAGTCTATTGAACCAAGACTGAGCCCTATCCTAAATCCTGCCATTGTGGTCCAAAGACCACAGGCTCTGAAACGGTCGATACGATCAATGAATCAATTACATTTAATTCCAAAAAGGTGCCTCTTAAAAATTGTTTTTCCACATAGCCCTGACGATTGCGATACATTTAAACCACAAAAATGTCCACAACGCAGTAAATACTTTCACATTATTGAGAGTGCTGTCGTGCAAAACAGGACAAGACATTTACTGGCTGTATTTTGGCAAAGATAAAGTGAAACCAGGGCCAAGCTCTTGTGGGGATCCTTCAAGCACTCCACAAGAAGAACAACAAAATGACCCATCCTTTCGTGAAAATATGTGCTATATTAAAGCATGATTGGGTACCATGCAGGATATAATTTCACCCCTTGACCTTTCCGCAGTATAGCAAGGAGTATGTAGATAGTAAGTGTCTACCAAAAGCAAAGCAGATGAAAGCTTTGATTAGTAATGAAATTGTAGCAATAGAGCAACAGAAATCTTGAACCAACTCAAAATGTTATGCAATAAGGCTTTCAGTATTGGTTATTGCCAGCAATCAAAGCAAGTCAAAAGTCAATAGTCAATTCAATCAATAAAGTTCAAAGGTCACAAAACCAAAATGAGATTGAGTCCAATCAAAAAGTATCAAATGTAATTTAAATCCAAAATCCCCTCCCAAAAACGATTCAATTCAGTTCAATTGAAATGCAGGAGAGTCAATCAACAAAGGAAACATCAATCTGATATGCTCACCACTCATTGGTGATGATAGGAAGTCCTTATAGGCTAGTGGCCAATCCTCAAAAAGGGCTTTCGATTTTGAGATATACCTACCCGGGGTAGAACAAAAATGTTTTTTCACATCTCTAATGTCTCCCATTTATTAAATGGATGGTTGTGAAAAAATATTTTACAGCAAAAATTGTAAAATTGATAAATATTGTGACACTTCACCCAAACTCAAAAGGTCCAGAATGATGCCTGGCTAGAAGGGGGTGGGCCACATAGCTCAGTTAACCCAATATTGCAAGCTCTGATAATGCAAAAATTTTGAATACAAGTAGTCAGTTGTCTGTGCTAAATACACAAACAAACAACATCAGGATATCTTAATGCATCTTGGAAATATAGACCTGTAAACACACAGACACAATAGGTGGAAATATCAACTATGAATATTTATGATGAACGTAAGCTTGACTTTTTGGTAGCTGATAGACAACTTTCCATGCCAAATTTTTTCTCATTCAGTGCTGTGTGGTCCTGCCTGCCAAAAATACATACAGTTACACAGTTTTTTTGATGTTGTGGTAATCTAATCGTCTCTAAGGAAAACAAGTGGGCTGAGACAGTGAAAACGGTCATTTCTTGTCAGTCGAAGGTTCCTCTGTGGATTTTATATGTTCAGCATCTTGCAATTAGGTTTGACTCCAAATCCATTATGGCGTCCAAAATCCAATATGGCTGCCACAATACCATTAAATGGTGGTTTAATCATCTGTATGTGTTTTAAATGAGAAACATATTTCAGATTTGTGTACCTGTACTCAAGATGATTTTTTTGTGCAATTCAACTATGTTGGGAATCCAGTAGGCCTGCCATAATGTATTCAGAGCATGTGACAAATAACATTTGATTTGATTTTTGATTTGATTTGATTTGACCTCTCCAATGCCATCCTGAATTTCCCAGAACTGTCCTCAATAGGCCCACTCCACCATCAGTCCCCCCTTTGGCAGTTCATAAAGACAGAGACATCATGCAACTGGACTGCCACTTGTCAGGAGGCCATTCAACATCTGAAAAGTGCTTGTTTGTATTGCTCTCATACTATTTTGCTACCAACTATAGCTGGCCAGCCCATGTGACACCTGAACTGGACTAGCATGTGAAGAATGAGCTCTCATGTGGTGGTGACTCATGCATTGGTCTGGGAAACTGTTCAGCAATCCCAACATCCCTATAAGGACATAAAGGCATCAATGGCAAACAAGAGTTCCCTTAGGATGGTCAAACTTCTACACAGATGCTGTATGTCATTGTATATGGTGGCTGGGGATTGACTGGGGGATAGTGGTCACCATGCTTGATCAGTTCCACCACCTCTGCAACCGTTTAACTAATGTACAGGTCACTGCCAAAGTAAAGGAAACACTTGAGTAAATGAAGGATACAAAGTATATTGAAAGCAGGTGCTTCCACACAGGTGTGGTTCCTGAGTAAATAAAGCAATTAACATGCCATCATTCTTAGGGTCATGTCATGTATAAAAATGCATAGTTTAAAGTGTGTGTGTGTGTGTGTGTGTGTGTCACGTTCGTCATGAAAAGTAGACCAAGGCGCAGCGTGATATGCGTACATCTCTTTAATAGTGTACTTAGCAACACGATACATAAAAAAAAAAAAACGAAACGTGAAGTCCTCGGTCATACACAAACCTACACGGAACAAGATCCCACAAAACACAAGTGCACAACAGGCTGCCTAAGTATGGTTCCCAATCAGAGACAACAAGCAACAGCTGATTCACGTTGTCTCTGATTGAGAACCACCCCGGCCAACATAGAAACACATAACCTAGAACAGAACATAAAAAACGAAACATAGACACTACACAAAGAAACTAACACCCTGGCTCAACATACAAGAGTCCCCAGAGCCAGGGCGTGACAGTGTGTGTGTGTGTGTGTGTGTGTGTGTGTGTGTGTGTGTGTGTGTGTGTGTGTGTGTGTGTGTGTGTGTGTGTGTGTGTGTGTGTGTGTGTGTGTGTGTGTGTGTGTGTGTGTACATGCGTGCGTGCGCATGTGTCTCAGTCACCAGATCTTAACCCAATTGAACACTTATGGGAGATTCTGAAGTGGCGCCTGAGACAGCGTTTTCCACCACCATCAACAAAACACCAAATGGTGGGATTTCTCGTGGAAGAATTGTCTAGCATCCCTCCCACAGAGTTCCAGACACTTGTAGAATCTATGCCAAGGCACATTTAAGGTGTTATCACCCTATTAAGACACTTTATGTTGGGGTTTCCTTTATATGTTTGTGGATTAACCAACGCTTCATAGTCATAGTCTATGGCCTACACTCTAAGTAACCTCTAGGTAACCTGAGGTCACCCTCACAGGTTCTGTCACTCTCCTTATCTCCTGATGAACAGGTAGGACGTGACATGTGTTACTTTTTGCCACATTTAACATAAACAATTTCAACCACAGGTCAATTAGGTGTTGGAAAGATCTAAGGGCAGGTCTGTTTGTGACAGCCCTTTCACAGACTCTCCTTCACAACCAGACAACCAACCATTCCACTACTGGAGTATCCCCAGCATCATTCAGGCTGAGATAACATTCAGGTTAGTCAATGAGTCTCGTTGGCATGCAAGCTGCATCTGCTGAGTGTCTGTACCAAACTGTTGTAGAAATGGAAACTGATCCCCACACAGCCCTGAATACCCTGCCAATAATACAGGAAGGATACTGCCCTTGTCGCTGCAGCTTGCCCAGAATGACCAGTTAGCTGTGCAAGCTGGTCAGGCCCTAGAACTACAACCACTACTGGTTACTTTGTCTCCTCACCCTGCTAGGACACACTCATGTCCTGTCACCTCAAAGACTTTCAATCAACCTTGCACACGTTGTTTTCGTGGGGAAAGGAGGGGAAATGTTAGAGCTGCTAGAGTGGCTGACTGTTGTATTACAGGTTGCTTTCCTGTAACTTAGTTACACTGCTATGTGCTTGTGTCATGAAAGAGCCTTATGAAACCCTTTTAAAGACAGAATAACACCAGGGCAATTTATGTGCAGGGGAAGGCAGAATAAAATAGATTTACACCCAAACAGTCTTTATGGACATGAGTATTGTACACAATTCTGAAAAAAGCATCTCATCTACAAAATTCATATTTACACATGATATATATATATATATATATATATATTTTTTTTTGTCATTTAGCAGACGCTCTTATCCAGAGCGACTTACATGAGCAATTTGGGTTAAGTGCCTTGCTTAAGGGCACATCGACAGATTATTGTCACATGTCTATTATTCAGCTACCAAAATGTAATGCTTACATTATTCATAAATATGAATAGTTGATATTTCCACCTATTCTATCTCTGTGTTTATAGGTCTATATTTCCAAGACTAATTAATGCTGTTTGTTTGTGTATTTATGACAGACAACTGACTACTTGTATTCTAAATTTTACCAATTTCAGAGCTTGCAATATTGGGTTACATGAGCTTACAGTGCCTTCAGAAAGCATTCACACCCCTTGACTTTCTCCACATTTTGTTGTGTTACAGCCTGAATTTAAAATTGATTAAATTTAGAGTTTGTGCCACTGATCTACACACAATACCCCACAATGTCAAAGTGGAATTTTGTTTTTAGAATTTTTTCAATATTAATAATCAATTTAACACTGAAATGTATTGAGTTAATAAGTATGGTTCAGTCTGCTTTCCAACAGACACTGGGAGACAAATTCACCTTTCAGCAGGACAATAACCTAAAACTTAAGGCCAAATATACACTGGAGTTGCTTACCAAGACGACATTGAATGTTTCTGAGTGGCCTAGTTACAGTTACTTGAAAATGGGTGTCTACAGTCGTGGTCAAAAGTTTTGAGAATGACACAAGTATTGGTCTTCACAAAGTTTGCTGCTTCAGTGTTTTTAGATATTTTTGTCAGATGTTACTATGGTATACTGAAGTATAATTACAAACATTCCATAAGTGTCAAAGGCTTTTATTGACAATTACATTAAGTTTATGCAAAGAGTCGCAGTGTTGACCCTTCTTTTTCAAGACCTCTGCAATCCGCCCTGGCAAGCTGTCAATTAACTTCTAGGCCACATCCTGACTGATAGCAGCCCATTCTTGCATAATCAATGCTTGGAATTTGTCAGAATGTGTAGGTTTTTGTTTGTCCACCCACCTCTTGATGATTGACCACAAGTTCTCAATGGGATTAAGGTCTGGGGAGTTTCCTGGACATGGACCCAAAATGTCGATGTTTTGTTCCCCGAGCCACTTAGTTATCACTTTTGCCTTATGGCAACGTGCTCCATCATGCTGGAAAAGGCATTGTTCGTCACCAAACTGTATGGTTGGGAGAAGTTGCTCTCGGAGGATGTGTTGGTACCATTCTTTATTCATGGCTGTGTTCTTAGACAAAATTGTGAGTGAGCCCACTCCCTTGGCTGAGAAGCAACCCCACACATGAATGGTCTCAGGATGCTTTACTGTTGACATGACACAGGACTGATGGTAGCGCTCACCTTGTCTTCTCCGGTCAAGCTTTTTTCCGGATGCCCCAAACAATCGGAAAGGGGATTCATCAGAGAAAATGACTTTAACCCAGTCCCCAGCAGTCCAATTCCTGTACCTTTTGCAGAATATCAGTCTGTCCCTGATGTTTTTCCTGGAGAGAAGTGGCTTCCTCGCTGCCCTTCTTGACACCAGGCCATCCTCTAAAAGTCAGATGCACTCACACCTGCCTGCTGCCATTCCTGAGCAAGCTCTGCACTGGTGGTGCCCCAATCCCACAGCTGAATCAACTTTAGGAGACAGTCCTGGCGCTTGCTGGACTTTCTTGGGCGCCCTGAAGCCTTCTTCACAACAATTGAACCTCTCTCCTTGAAGTTCTTGATGATCCGATAAATGGTTTATTTAGGTGCAATCTTACTAGAAGCAATATCCTTGCCTGTGAAGCCCTTTTTGTGCAAAGCAATGATGACGGCACGTGTTTCCTTGCAGGTAACCATGGTTAACAGAGGAAGAACAATGATTTCAAGCACCACCCTCCTTTTAAAGCTTCCAGTCTGTTATTCTAACTCAATCAGCATGACAGAGTGATCTCCAGCCTTGTCCTCGTCAACACTCTCACCTGTGTTAACGAGAGAATCTCTGACATGATGTCAGCTGGTCCTTTTGTGGCAGGGCTGAAATGCAGTGGAAATGTTTTTTGGGGATTAAGTTCATTTTCATGGCAAAGAGGGACTTTGCAATTAATTGCAATTCATCTGATCACTATTCATAACATTCTGGAGTATATGCAAATTGCCATCATAAAAACTGAGGCAGCAGACTTTGTGAAAATAAATATATGTGTCATTCTCAAAACTTTTGACCACGACTGTAGCAATGATCAACAACCAACTTGACCAAGCTTCTGTGAGAAGCAGTGTGAACACTCCAAACACCAAGCTCCATTCTTCAGGCCCCAAGCCCTAGGCTCCAGGCAATGTGGATGGGGGCGTCCAGTGCCATTTCCCCCCACAGAGTCAGCAAGACACAGGCATGATCCCTGACATGTCCTGGGCTGTGGCCGTACGGATCAGCGGTCCAGTCGGTGGCCAGGCTTGACCCCTGACTGGGGCGATAGGGGTTGATCGGGGCCCTTCATTACAGGGACAGGAAGTAGAGGCAGTGGGGCAGGGAGAGCCAGGGAGCCCAGGGGCATCACTCTGTGGAGTGTATTACTGTAGATAGACACCACACAAACTTTTACATTAGAGTCCCACTCATCATGTGCATTGGGAGAATTAAGAAAGTGTAACTTTGTAATTTGGAGGATTGGGGGATTGGACTCTGAACACTCCTCTGTTACCTCAATGACTTTAATAGGTAAACAAGACTGAATGTTTTCATTATGCATACAATACCTCCCAAATGTACAGTACAGTGTTCTTTGGAAGCGGTAAGGGAACATGGTAAGCTGAGCTAGCATTAGTTACATCAAATCAAGTCAAATTTGCTTGCATCTCATTTCAGTCCCTGTTAAGTCATGTTTAAAGGCCCACTGAAGTGTCAACTTGTTAAGCTGTAAGAACGATGTCCTGAGCTTACCAATGTTGTACAACAAAATAATTGTTGTTTTACCTGTGATTTTCTATAGCTCAGTTGGTAGAGCACTGCACTTGTAAAGCCAGGATAGTGGGTTGGCTAAATGGCATATATTATTGGAAAAATGTTTTATTTCGGCCACAAGTTCAAAATATCAGACTGCCTTTAAAAGTGATGTGTTGTTGTGTCATAGGTTTCTATTATGAGGTGGCCAGACACGCCAGTATCTGATATGTAAGGTAGATGGTATAGAACCTATGCACTGATGGAGGTCAGCAGGAGCCTGTTCCTGGGAAAGGAGGAAATAGCCAGCCCCAAATAGCATTATTTATTTATAAGATACCATCTTATTGCTCTGTTCTTATCTATATTTCTGCAAGATCGATGTTACAAAGCTAGCTCAGATCTTCAGTCAAGAAATCAAAAGGAGCTCCACTATCTCACAGCAGACACAAAAGAAATACAACAAGATAAAGGCTGTGAAACCTCATAGCCACATCAATGAGCCTACACTCGTTTAAAAAACAAAGCACACTATCCTCTGTCGTGGAAATTCACCACCATGTCGTGGAAATTACCACCAGGGACACTCAAAGTCAATCTTAAATGAATCATCCTTTATTATCAGCGCGCTGGAGAGGTTCCAACCAACTCAATGTACCATAGTACACATGTCAATCAGGAGCTCTGCTGGGGCAGTCCCAGCAGTTGTCTTATATACGGCTATACAGACAAGATATATTTGCATGATTTAGCATAATTCATTCATCATTACTGCTTTGTTCCATTCATGTGACTGACCAATAATGGTTCATAACATGTGACAGACCAATACCTCACGAGGCTTCTTCTCTCTAAGCTGAGACCTTGAAACTGAGATATATTTCGTTCTCAAAACAAAGGTCTGTGCGTACTACCAAATTGCAGCTACTGATAGTGAGGATTCATTCAGTCAGTCACTTGCATGAACACAGAAATTGGTTGATAGAAAAGCACAAACATAGAACCTAGAAATGTATAGAATAGAAAAGCACCAACATTTTAATTGACATCACACCTCCATTCTAGCCATCCTCTCAAGCCCTTTATTGGACTTATTGATATGTACCCATTGATTCTTGAAGAATATAAATGCCTCATGAGCTTAGTTCAACTGTCGTACCCAATCAGAACCCAAAATATACTTTTTTCCCCAACATTTTTGTAAACAAATAAATGAAAACAAACACAGTATAGCCTTAAAACATGCTTAAAATGATAATGTTGATATCATGGGTGGTCAGTTCCTGCATCCATAGCTCTGTCTATGAATTTGCAAGTGGTTACATTTCTCCAGCCTCATCCTTTTAACTGAAACAGTGGTGGGGAAAGTCGTTATTGTTTCAACTGCTGACTGGCCCTTTAAAGGCCCACTCTGTGATAATTTGAGCCCATTTCTCAGTCCTTGCATCCATAGATCCATCTACACATTTTAGAGTGGTTACATTTCCCCAGTAGCAGGGCTGCCATTTTGTTGTTTTTCAGAATTTAGGAGTGGGCCTTTAAGACTGTGGGATCCTAAGCATTAAGGAGACATACTAAGGGGAAAAGTGGTGAGCCCACCCGACATAATCAGTGTCACGCTGTATTTGTAGCGTTGTGTGTCCCTTTAAACTGTGATTTAGCATGGAGTGATTGGGCAAGTTTGTTTTGCATGGCCCGGTGCCCCGGGTGGGTGGAGATTTCTGAGCAAACCCCACCCACAAGGGGCACCGGGCCATGCAAAACAAATTTGCCCATTCATTTCCCTTTTACATGAGCAGGCCTTCAGTTTGATGGCACACACTTTGAAGCATGCCGTTTGAGATATATAAAAGCGCCTCAGCCACTGGCGGGGTAGTTTAAGGAGCAGAAACAACAGCTAGGGAGGGTTTGGGTTTGTGAGGGTTGTGACCTTACAACAAAGTTGTAAGACTTTGCTTCATAAACGACTTTGTCATAAGGCTCTATGAATGTAGTCATAGTTGTTTATAAGCAGTTACTAGCACCTATGTCATGCATTATAATGCATTATGCATAGCTCATAAGGCATTTCAATGTAACTATTGCATTATGAAGATGTTCAGCCCATTACCAATGTTTTCCTAAGCGTATATACACTATGTTTCCTTTCTCTTGTGGTTCATATCCTGGAAGCAACAACAACAACCTGTACTTGTTGTAACCTGTACTTTGAGATGTGATTCTGTCTAGTCTAGTTGAACCGTCATTAGTGTGTCCCATAGGGGTGTAAAAACACTCAACCCAGTCATGTTTGGCCTAGTTTTGCGAGTTGCGGTGACATGCTTACAGCCCACGATTAGTTTCTTTGATGCTCACAGCCCACGATCAGTCTCTTTGATGCTCACATTCCACGATCAGTCTCTTTGATGCTCACAGCCCACGATCAGTCTCTTTGATGCTCACAGTCCATGATCAGTCTCTTTGATGCCCACAGTCCACGATCAGTCTCTCTGATGCTCACAGTCCACGATCAGTCTCTTTGATGCTCACAGTCCACAATCAGTCTCTTTGATGCTCACAGTCCACGATCAGTCTCTCTGATGCCCACAGACAGCAGATCAGTCTCTCTGATGCCCACAGACAGCAGATCAGTCTCTTTGATGCTTACAGCCCACGATCAGTCTCTTTGATGCCCACAGACAGCAGATCAGTCTCTTTGATGCTCACAGTCCACGATCAATCTCTGATGCCCACAGACAGCAGATCTAAGAGAACCAATCAACATAATGTATTCTAAGCTCCTTTTAGCGCTCATCTTGCCATACTAAAGCTGTGTGGGGGAAGTAAATCAACCCAATGGCAATGCCTTTGTTCCCTTTAAATATTTTATTTCCCTTTAATGGTCTTCATATGCATACATTTGATTGAATACATATCTTTTCATATATAAAACGTAACCGTAATCACATTATTTGATCTCATCGAAAATACTGTTTATCATGGGCAATTTACACTCTAAACGATCCTCAATGTCCCATTCACAAAACCTAGTTGAGTCTTAAAAGGGTTTTGGGCTATTGATTGAGTTATGTTCAAATTAACAAGGCCAGAGGGCACAAATCCATATCTTCTCCTGAAGCGATAATGCATTTTGATTTTGTGCCCATTCAGGCAAACACCTCCATCTCTGATACACACGTTGTCCCTCCGATCGCTGGATCTACAGTATTTATTAGCCATGACGCTGCAGTGGGTAAGAGACACCTGAGACACCTACCCCTTGCAGCCTTCTTCCCTGCCTCTCATCATCACAGTATGGGTGGAAAAAAGCCCTCAATGCTACATTATACGAATCATCCCCAATGTAGCTTATCTGTGAGAAAGAAGTCCCGTGGACATTACTGTGCACCTGCCCTCTGTTCTGATCCAAAGACCTCTTGACATATTGACATGGTAGAGTGGTGCCGATTGAAGAGTTCTGGGTCATTCCCCGTGAAATTAGTAACTTATTGAAACTGATTAGCTCATTTTAGGAGCCAGCAGCCTTGATTTCTAATCAAGTACTTTATTGAATGATTAAACACTTTATCCTTGAAATGTATCCTTGAAATAGATTTCACTTTGGAATAAATACTGTTGGAAACTGTTGGCACCTTTACATTTAGGGTGACAGAAATTACACATAATCAAAGGAGTATGTATGTCTGTGTGGTTAGGCCCTTGAAACAAGGACAACTGTTGCAGACATAACAACAAGCATGCATTTTCCAAAAGCCTGGTGCATCCAACTGACCCTTTCCAACACCATCTAAATGTAAATGCTCTCCAAATTAACATTCACTTGCCGTTAAATACTTAGAGACATTTTCACTCCAAAATCAAAGTTTGTCAGATGTTTTCAGACCTCAGTTTCCATCCAACCATTTCATGCGGATGAATTACCTGGCGCATGAAAAAGTCTGGGCTGATGGAAACAGGAAATGCCGGTACAATTTTATAAATGTCGAAAGACAATGTTTGTTCGACATGGTGGGAGCTTTTTGTGTCTGTAAAAACAATTATGCAAGAAAAGGCAGTAGAAACGCCTTTATGTGCAAATATTTATATAATAACTATCATATCGAAGTAAATTTGGAGTCACGCGATAATATGGTGTGTTGTCCTCCCACCACAACTCGTTGGGAAACGATGCAGTTTGTTAGGCTAAAGATGAAATAAATTATGATGAACTTCACAAGGTGGTGAAAGTGCACAGTGATGAGCTTGATGCTCCTTTCCAATAAATATAGTGTCTTATTCTGTTGACATGATGATCGATGCTTTGCTGCCATTTGACAAATCTATTTGATGCCCATCTAATCTTGCTCTTATCCATAATAATCACACTGTATCTGCGAGCTGTTGGCTAGAGTGCACGTGCCAAAACCAGAGTGGGCACATTCGCTATACAACGCAAGTTTTTTTTGTGACAAAATCATCAGTAGAGTTGAAAATGCGATGGAAATCCATTGACAGGGCCTTCAGAAAGTATTCATACTCTTTGACCTATTCCACATTTTGTTGTGTTAGAGGCTGAATTAAAAATGAATTAAATATATTTTTTCTCACCCATCTACACACAATAACACATCATGACAAAGTGAAAACATTTTTTGGAAATGAAAAACAAAAATATCTAATTTACATACGTTTTTCACACCCCTGAGTCAATACATGTTAGAATCAACTTTAGAAGCGATTACAGCTGTCAGTCATTCTGGGTAAGTCTCTAAGAGCTTTGCACACCTGGATTGTACAATAATTGCACATTATTCTTTTTTAAATTCTTCAAGCCGTTTTAAGTCAAAACTGTAACTAGGCCACTCAGGAACATTCAATGGCATCTTGATAAGCAACTCCAGTGTATATTTGGCCTTGTGTTTTAGGTTATTGTCCTGCTGAAAGGTGAATTTGTCTCCCAGTGTCTGTTGGAAAGCAGACTGAACCAGGTTTTCCTCTAGGATTTTGCCTGTGCTTGGCTCTATTCCATTAATTTTGATCCTAAAACAATCCCTAGTCCTTGCCAATAACAAGCATACCCATAACATGATGCAGCCAACACCATGCTTGAAAATATGAAGAGCGGTACTCAATGATGTGTTCGATTTTGCCCCAAACATAAAGATTTGTATTCAGAACATAAAGTTAATTTCTTTGCCACATTTTTTGCAGTTTTACTTTAGTGCCTTATTGCAAACGGGATGCATGTTTTGGAATATTTTTTATTCTCTACAGGTTTGCTTATTTTCACTCTGTCATTTACGTTAGTATTGTGGAGTAACTACAATGTTGTTGATCCATCCTCAGTTTTCTCTTAGCACAGCCATTAAACTCTGTAACTGTTTTAAAGTCACCATTGGCCTCATAATGAAATCCCTCTGCGGTTTCCTTCCTCTCCGGCAACCGAGTTAGGAAGGACACCTGTATCTTTGAAGTGACTGAATGTACTGATACACCATCCAAAGTGTAATTAATAACTTCCCCATGCTCAAAGGGTAGGCGCCCTTCTTTGCGAGGCATTGGAAATACTCCCTGGTCTTTGTGGTTGAATCTGCGTATAAAATGAACTGCTCGACTAAGGAACCCTACAGATAATTGTATGTGTGGGGGGTACAGAGATGAGGTAGTCATTCAAAAGTCATGTTATACACTATTATTGCACACAGAGTGAGTCCATGCAACGTATTATGAACTTGTTAAGCACATTTTTACTCCTGAAATTGCCATAACAAAGGGGTTGAATACTTTTGACTCAAGATATTTCAGCTTTTCATTTTTTATTAATTTGATATTATGGGGTATTGTGTGTCGGCCAGTGACACAAAATCTCAATGTAATCAATTTTAAATTCAGGCTGTAATCGCAAAAGTTATTTTTATGTGCACTACGTCATCACACACATCATTTTATCTGCAACAAGTCTGTTTGATGGAAACACATCTCTGGTGGGGGAATGTGCATATTGTTTTATGCAGATTTGAGAATATTCACATTAAAATCTGTCGCCAATTGGATGGAAACCTATCTCATGTTGAGATAAATCCATGTCCCAGGCCATCTATTTTCTAGATTCACCTGTATGCCACAACCCTAAATGAATGGAAAACATTAGCACCATATCATGTCCCATTTTAATTCAATACTATGCTTGTGTTGTTCATTCATTTGGGTTTAGGCATAGGGCTGAGGAACGTAGCTGGATCTACACAATCGATGGCATGGGATGGGGATTCATCTTGACATTAGACTACTTTAAGTCTTAAAACGTTGGACAAACTTCGATTTTGGATGTCCCTTTTAATCATCAATGCATTAAAACACACTATGTCAAATTTCATATTAGCCTATGCCATCTGCCTATGTGAATTATTTATCCCCATCTCTATCCTTGATTTATCCTGTAATTTTCCATGCATGCCAAATAATTCTGATAAGCATGGACAGCAGGAACTTAATTAGTCTGTTTGTTGGAAAGGTTAGCTAATTTGTCCTGTGGCTTTAGGCAGCAGATCGTTGTTTGCTTAGATTGATTTATCTGTAATAAGAAAGGCATAAGTGAAGAGAAATGTATGAATAATTAAAGCCTGGGTCTCAAAATAGAGTGGGACTGGGAAACATGGCAGTCATTGAAAATACTCACAAAACAAGTTAGTCTGATTAAGGATATTAGCCAGATCCTGGAAAACATGGCCAGATTTTGTTTTTCAGCCCTGCACATGAAAAACTAATGGACAAAAGCAACAATCTTGATAGAAATCTATTGTGATTCATATTGTTTTTCCCACCGAACCACATCCGTGAACACAAGTAATTTACTGTCATGTGTACCCAACTACTAAAGGCTAGTTTAGCTGTTCACAGAATGTATCTATGGGTTGTGAGGTCACAGTTTGAGTAGGGGAGAGTGAGGTAAGTTGAGTCAAAGGGGTAAGTTGAACCGCCATTGTGTCTAGGAAACCATACACAAAATGTATAATTTGACCAAATATTTAGGAAGAGGTCTGTGAAGGAAGAAAAGCAAGTTAAGTCCAAAAAACGGATTTTCACCAAGTCAATTAATTGATTGTGTTAGAGGTTTCATGATGCTTGTATCTAAATCAAAGTACACCATTTTAAGATTGTTCTATACATCAGTTGGGGTATTTATAAGCTTCAATATGAGGTCCTAAACCTAGCATGAAAGTGCATCCTTGTAGCTGTGTGGGCTAATATAGTCAAAATGTTTGCCTTGGGGTAAGTTGAGCCAATGGGGTAAGTTGAGCCAATAGCAAGTTGAGCAAATTGAAAAGTTTCTTCCCAGGCATAACGCAAGGCATTACCGCTGGGATATGAGGTAACAACAGGGCCTATACTAAAAATGTTTTTAAAAAGTACAAAGTGTTTGTTAGGTGTTACGCCTGTATTAAAAGTTACAAAAAATGATTCATAGACAAAAAGCGATTGTGTTGAATTGTGTTTGGAAAATAAAGATAGAAATGGTTTTAAGTGGTAATATTTCATTCAGTACAGAAATGTGTAGGCGGCTTAACTTACCCTGTCCTGCGGCTCAACTTACCCCATACCTGAGGTAAGTTGTGCCAAGAGACCACTGTTTTTGGACAAGCTATGTTTTCAAAACTGTAATGTTTACATGAATTCTGACTATTTCCAGGAAAACACATCATCCTGGAATATATGTAGATATCTTTGTTAGAAAGAATACTATATTTCCCTTGACTGAGTGATGCTGAATGTAAAAAAATGCTCAATTTACCCCACTCTCCCCTAATGGGTAATTCCATTTGAGATTGGCCCAAGTTTTGAATCTTTCTGAAATGAATGCCATAAAAAGGTCATTTGGGGGAAGGATGTTTGGCATACCTTTAAATCTGTATCCAAAATCATTATTGAGGAATAACAAATTTAAGTTAGGGTACTTTAGAGATATTTACATTTATATATTTAGTTATCCATAAATGTATGTGAAGAAATGTATTCTTAATCTAAACACTACTCATATTTCAGAACACAGGATATGGTTTCAAATGACACTAAGACTGGCTTTGTAGCATCTATAGGCTCATTGTTGTAGCGTCTCTGAGAAGGTCTGTTTAAGGCCAAAATGTCACACATTTCTCAATTTCAAATCAAATTTAATTTTTCACATGCGCCGAATACAACAGGTTTTGACCTTACCGTTAAATGCTTACTTACAAGCCCTTAACCAACAATGCAGTTCTAAGAAAATAGAGTTAAGAAAATATTTACTAAATAAACTAAAGTTTAAAAAAAAGTTACACAATAAAATAACAATAACGAGGCTATATACAGAGGGTACCGGTACCGAGGCAATGTGCGGGGGTACAGGTTACTCGAGGTAATTTAGGTAATTTGTACATGTAGGTAGGGGTAAAGTGACTATGCATAGATAATAAACAGTGACTAGCAACAGTGTAAAAACAAAGGGAGGTGTGTCAATGTAAATTGTCCGGGTGGTCATTTCATTGATTGTTCAGCAGTCTTATGGCTTCGGGGTAGAAGCTGTTAAGGACCCTTTTGGACCTAGACTTGGGGCTCTGGTACTGCTTGCCGTGCGGTAGCAGAGAGAACAGTCTATGACTTGGGTGACTGGTGTATAGAGGTCCTGGATGGCAGGAAGCGTGGCCCCAGTGATGTACTGGGCCGTGGGTCAGGATGCTCTCATTTTATATACAAGCCTTCCCCCAAATGGACTTTTCTATGGATTTCATTTCAGGAAGATCCAAAACACCATAAATATCTTTGGGCCAATCTCTTGTGGAATCACCCTAATGTTGGATATTTGTGCCACATCTCTCCTGCTACAAGGTGATAACGCTTTTCTATGTGTGAGACGTCAAAGGTCATAATCAGAGGTTAAACCAGGCACACTATCATGGACATGCTGTGGGAAGGCCTTCGTGCTTTGTAAATTGTGAACACAATGTGGAAATATCATATCCTTCATTCATTACCTTTGGGTGGAGGAAAAGCAGGTTCCGTACAATGTAGTTGAATATAACTGTCAATTTAAAGGCACACCTTGTAAAAGCACAATCTGCAAGATGTCCTGCTGTTCAATGGCCATTTCAATCTGTGATATACTT
Organism: Coregonus clupeaformis; assembly: GCF_020615455.1. NCBI lineage: Eukaryota > Metazoa > Chordata > Actinopteri > Salmoniformes > Salmonidae > Coregonus > Coregonus clupeaformis. The sequence goes on along the minus strand of NC_059227.1, from coordinate 34,275,232 downwards.
GACTTTATTGTAATATTGATCTTATTAGTGACTAACAGCTAGGGTAAGCTCAGAATAGCTGTGCCAGCTTTAGTAGAGGTATCCCGCTGTGACATGTCTGACACACGTTGATGAAGCACTCCACACATATTTAGCACTACAGCTGTGTCTCACACAGTTTAACCTCCTGTCTGCCTGCCTATCTGTCTGCCTGTCCGTCTGTCTGTTTGTTTGACTGTTGTCTGACTGTCTGTCTGTCTCACAGTTTACCCTGTCTGTCTGTATGTCATGTGTGTCTGTCTGAACATAGGCCTGTTTGTTTGTCAGTTTGTCCGTCTGGCTGTGCCTTCTGGCCAATATCCTTCACTTAGCAAAACAAGGTTATTCTCCACAAGGAGTTTTTAGTCAAGGTTGACCAATGGTCCTTGCAGTATATGTTTTTAGTCAAGGTTAGACAAAAAGGTTCCCAGCCATTGTCTACATCAAACACAGTTGTACTAAAAGCTTTTGTAATATGCTCCTAAACCCCAAATCCCCAAAGACTCGTTTTACTTTCATAAGCAAATTGAAAGAGAAGAAAATGCTTTTATAGAATTTGTATCCGTTGTTCTTTGTTTCCTAATCATTTTGACTACAGTGAAGACGTGAGCTGTATCCTTGAAAAAAGCCACTGAGTTACACAAAATCTTACACAAATGTCCAAAACAATTAGACTTATATACTGTATGGTGTATACATATGGCTCTGTCAGTCAGACCTATACACAGAACACACCACAATGCTTAAATGAAGCGAATAACAGGTTTTTTGTTTTATGACCCTTGACAAATTCACTGATTGGAATGGAGTGATCTGCAGAAATCATGCAGACTGTGCTCCATGATTGGGAGCATCTGAGAGGATGAGAGAGAGAGAGGGGGGAACCGGGGGGAACACATTACTCATAGTGAGAGAGGAGGGGGTGACGTGATCAAATCAAACCAAACCCAGAGCCGAAAAATAGAAGTGAGCTCTCTCCCTTCTCCTTTTCCAGCCCCAGCCTAGCTGCCTCCACAATTTAAAAAACCCCGGCACAGCCACCGAGGAGGAGCGGCTTCAAACAAGGCCCTCCAGCATTGTACTGTGTTTGTGTAGTGGCAGCCAGGAGGGCCCACTCTGTATGTTCACAGCATTGTGAACAAGATCAATGCTACCAGCGGTCTCTTTGATACACACAAATGGAGCCATTAAAGTTTCTAGTTATCTCAGTTTGTCCTCCTCCAGGACATAAATACTGTGAAAAACCAGGTAGGCTTAGCTTGTCAATCAACCACTCATCTGTTCAGATAGTCTTGATGGCTGATGTACAGTACATGAAGTCTGGGACGGATATTGCTGAGATGAAGGATGATTTCAATATGGCAACGTTTTGAGGAGCATGTCGCATATCCAATGAATAATTCCCCCAAGCATGACATTTTTACCTCGTTTTTATAAGTGGCCTACGTTCTCTCCAAGGGAAGACGAAAGGCGTGCTCATAACTGTCAGCTGATGAATTCTTAAACTAAAGAACGACTCCCACCACTTCTTATTACATTATTCAAGTGTCATTGTTCGCCTGGGACGAAGCCGGAGGAGCCACTCGACGTCCCCTCAAGTACCACTGAGGCGGTTTGATTTTTCAAACACGGCGACGACACACGGTGCCGCTAAGCTAATAACATGACCCCCCTCCCTTTGGTACATTTGTTTTAAAACCCCAAAGGCCCAACAGCAACAGCCTTTGGAAAAGTTAGGGCATCCTGACATTATTAGTTACATCATTACCCATGAATCACTGTGGGATCAGCAGTAAGAGACCAGGAAATTACGCTGTCACTTGTTGCTCATCTAATTCTGCTCCTGGGCATAAATGACTACTGCCTGATGGATCTAACTGGTATGTTTCGGCCTTAGTCATTATGCGTCCCAAATGGCCCTGGTCAAAAGTAGTGCACTACACACAATGTGGGCATGGTAAACACATTTAAATGCATGATGTGTTCGGAATTCCATTATCAGAACTCCATGATCAGAATACAAAAAATGCATTAACTGTCAAGTGTAGACACAGCCATTGAGATATTATGTCAAAACAACTATCTCAGACACAGATTCCTCCAATGAACTAGACCGGGCATACTATCCGTGACTCAAGGACATAAAAAAAAACACATCTACCTTACTAAAGTGACAGAAAGGCAGCCCAATTCTGATTTTCTTTTCACTAATTAGACTTTTGACCAATCAGATCAGCTCTGAAAAAAATCTGACGTGAAAAGATCTGATGTCTATGGTTGAGAAATCATATGGTAATTCATAATCGCACATTTTTGTGAAAATATTGTTGTTGTTTTTTTTTTTTTCTAAATCGTGCAACACTATCAAATAAAAAAGTATGCCTTGACCCCTGAGGGAAAGAGAGGGAGAGAAACAGAGAGAGAACACATGGTAGATCCATACTGTATATTAATACAGTATACAGGAATAGGGTGCCAATTGGGGCATAGCCATTGAACCCAGATAGCAATACAATTGTACTTATAGACCTTACCCATCACCATCAAATTGACATTATAGACCTTTTCAAAAGCAAAATGTGAGATAAGATTCTAAGAACAAGGGAGAATGTGCAAAGGAGACACTAAGTGCAGAATGTGGGGGTCACTGATAAGATCATATTCTAATAGCCAGCTGGGTTGAGGACAGCTGTAGGCTCTCTGCTGAGACGCACTGCTGCGGCACAACTAGTTCACTGAGCATAGGACACACTGCACTCACACACAGTAAATAAACACACACATTCGACACACACACACACACAGAAAGAAAGATAAACATGCAGCACTAGAAACAGTAAGCCCCAGCCATGCAGTAAATCCTGAGTGTCACACAAGGGAGAGGTCAGAGGTCGCAATGTGATCGCCATCATGACATCATGAGCACTAATTGTCTCAGAGGGACAGTGGAACACCCTAACCTCAACCCCAAATGCTGTAAAAACACACAATGTATGATGCTATGGAAAACGTGTTGGATTTAAATAAATATGCCTCCCTGTTGTGAGACAAATTGCTGTAAAAATAGGTGCTGTAAATTGTCATAGTCTAGACTCAACCATTATGGCTCTAGTATTGACAGATACAACACTACCACCTTGTGGAGGTAGATAGAAGGTGAAACTGTGTAGTTAAAAGGCTTCCACGTGAATACAGTAAATAGGCCTAGCCCTGGAGACCTTGATGCATTTTGTAGACGTAATTAGCGAAGACTCAATTCGCTATAATTGCTGTGCATATGGCTAGACTGTAAGAGAGGATGGTTTCATGGCCTAGATTCGTTCATGATGGTAGAAAACGTTGAATGTACGCTACCTTTATTGAGGGGTAGTACATATGACAGTCATTCACTGAGTAGGTGGTGAAGTGAGGCCTCATCTCACCTTAGAATCTAGATGGTATGGCCATATAAACTATGATGACATAGTAGTGGCCCGTGCTGAATTTGAGCACCTCTCCATTTACGACTGCTTCGCTTCGAACCTTTTTGGTCGGATCCAGTACCTCTTGTGGCATGAAAAATAATTTAAAGGTTTTGCAATGTAAAAAGTATAATAAAAGCGATCAAAGTTCATTCGAGTTGCCTCTTCATTAATTCTCCCGCCCCCACAAAAAAACGTAATGTGAAAAAGTAGATTTTCAGCCCAGGCCTAATATTCTAAGAGTTGTTTTGGGTTGGGCAGGGTTTATGGTTTGCGCAACATTGTAACCTATGTTTGAGACAAACGTGTGGCCGTGGCTGTGTGAGAAGCGCACAAATATCTCTCACATAACTAGAATGAGATTAACTTTCTATGATCTCTCTCCGTCTTTGCTCTGATAGACATGAGCCTGCAAATCTTATCTCTCCAGTGCAGTGGCGATTTTAGCATGTAAATCTTGGTGGGCAAACTCCCACCATTTTTTTTTTAGATACATGCCAGCAAAGCCACTACACAACACAACACAACACTAAACAATACATGAATTGCTCTAAAGGTGACAAACGGTGCCCACAAACTGTTAGGGCCTACATAAAGCTGTCCCAACAGCAGAGTCCCAACTGCTACACCTGGCTATCAGCAGAGCCTTGTCTGGCAGTGAAACATTTCATTCAGCCTCATTTACTGCCTTTAAAAAAAACATAGCTGATATGGCTGACTTGCTTAAACAAATGTGGTTTCTACTGACAATCAGGGGCATTCCGTAATTTCGATTAACCCTCCCGTTGTCCTAGGGTCAAAATGACCCGCCACTGTGTTGAACCAACTTTATTTAATTTTTATATTTTGGGGATCATTTGTGAGAAGGAGGCAGTGAGACTCACTGAAAGTGAGTCATTTTGACCCTAGGACAACGGGAGGGTTAAGACATTATTGAATGAGCTAGGACGGACGTAGTCAATATAACTATGGTCAGCACTTCTGAAATGTACAGCGACAGAATTCAGAACATGAGCCGTTCTTACAGTGTTCTCCCTGTACACCAACTCAGAACCGCAGGATAAACTTACTACACCACATACACTTAGTATTACTTTCTTAGCTACAGTATACATATCTCCCTGGCATATTACATCATTTATGAAACAGTGGCGCGGCGGTCCTTCGTGAGCAAATTTAGTCATTCAACTTTGGCATCAAAGTCTGGCATTCTCTGGATTTATGGCTAGACCCGAGTTTCCGACTTGCAATTCCGAGTTGGATGAACATTCAAAACGTATTTTCCCAGTCTGAGCTCTTTTTTTCAGAGTTCCCAGTTGTCTTGAACTTACTGAAGTCAGATTTTGCAGTTCTGAGTTTCCAGTTGTTTTGAGTGCGGCAGAAGTCATGCTGGATTGACAGCATGGCCAATGTTGAATGTTTATCCTTTAAGCTTGGAAAAGAGACCCTTAAACCCAGACTTGGACCACACACCCACTCCACTGAATAGCAGGCTAGTGATTGCTTTGCAATGCTTGCAGTTAGCCACTGATTCCTTCCAAACCACTCATTGTTGAATCTTCATATGACAAGGATTGAAAAGGATTTGCCAGTACATTGTCGACTTGATTCATGACGATGACTGCTAGCTTGCTAGCTAAGAATTTCAAAGTATGATGTTGACATGATCAGTCCAATCAAAGCTACTGTAGATATAACATGAGGCTTCCTGGATGGGCACTTATATTGTAACTCTATGGCAGCACCCAAGCGGCTTGAATTTTCGAGCTCTTACCGCAGATTTTGCGGTGACGTAGTGTCCCCATGAGTGACAGAACACTGAGCCAATCAAGATCATCAAGGACATCAACCACCCGAGCCACGGCCTGTTCACCCCGCTATCATCCAGAAGGCGAGGTCAGTACAGGTGCATCAAAGCTGGGACCGAGAGACTGAAAAACAGCTTCTATCTCAAGGCCATCAGACTGTTAAATATCACTAGCCGGCTACCACCCGGTTACTCAACCCTGCACCTTAGAGGCTGCTGCCCTATAAACATAGACATGGAATCACTGGCCACATTAATAATGGAACACTAGTCACTTTAATAATGTTTATATACTGCTTTACTCATCTCATACTGTATTCTATTCTACTATATTTTAGTCAATGCCACTCTGACATTGCTCGTCCTAATATTTATATATTTCTTAATTCCATTATTTTACTTTTTAGATTTGTGTATTGTTGTGAATTGTTAGATGATACTCCTGCACTGTTGGAGCTAGGAACACAAGCATTTCGCTACACATCATGATCACCAAAAGGTGGCGGCAGTGCTGCATTATCTGAACTTGTAGAATGTATTTGAATTGGTCACCATTGAGAGATGTTGAGTTGTATAGCCTAAATAGTACACCACCCTCTAACTGAAGTTTAACTGTCTTTATACATGTCTGAGGTAGTCTATTGTAATAATTACAGTGAGTTATTATTGTACATAAAACGAATGTAGGCTAATTACAAACGTCCTCTACATAATTACAAACGTCCAGCTCTGCATACCTATTGTGGCGTCTATTTTCGATGTTTACTCTGGCATGAGTGAGGGTGGGGTGGCAGCACTTGACCGCGGTAGTCTTGCCTCACACTTTACTTTTTAGGATACTACTCCAATACTGTACTTCACCCTGACCCAGCTGCCTGCACATGTTGTATAAGGGTTAGGCTACAGCGCTAACTTCGAGACGTCAACAGAAAAAGGCGGTTCTTCATTGAGCCCTACAAAGTCCGAAGGCAAAAGGGGACTAAACTATTTTCTCTCAAGTCTCCAAAACCTTTCTGTGACAAACTCCCGGGAAAAACGTTATGCAGAATGGAAATATCCAAAGCGGATGAGCTTTCGACTGAACATGCTGCCAATTTACTAGGTTCACCTGGTCGAGACAATCAGATGAGACACAGTGGACAGGTCCACAAAAAGAGGTCAAACAACCGCATGGTCATCTTTGCAGTGAGTGGAATTACTGTAACTTTTCGGTCTGGGTAGGCTATGGTAAAACTAGGATAACGTTTACCCGGGCTGTCTCTACTCTGGGTGATGTTATATCGCATGATGATACAATGTAGCCTAGCGAAACTTTAAAGCCAATTACCAGCATGTATAGCCTACATTTCAATTCATTTGTGGGCATGTTATCTTTTGGATGGCACACGTTCAATGATTCGTTCATAGGCTATTGCAAGCAAGCAGATGTTTATGTTATCCAATTTGATAGGCTATTGAATTACATTGCAATGACATTGTTTACAAACATTTGAGTAGGCTAAAACGATGTTATATTTTGGCTTCTGATGGGGTAAGACAGTTAAACTAAGACAATTGGGTGTTTTTATAATTATGGGGGAGAGGAGGGAGGTGAATTAGCCAATTGGGAGCTGTGGATGATTCGGTGGCCAGGACACCGGGGTTAACACCCCTACTAGTGCCCACAGAGAGTCAGGACACTCGTTTAACATACCATCCAAAAGACAGAACCCTACACAGGGCAATGTCCTGAGATACTTCTTTTTTTAGACCAGAGGAAAGAGTGCCTCCTACTGGCCCTCCAACACTACTTCCAGCAACATCTGGTCTCCCATCGAGGGACTGACCAGAACCAACCCTGCTTAGCTTCAGAGGCAAGCCAGCAGTGGGATGCAGGGTGGGGATGCTGCTGTGATGTTCTTAAATAATCAATGGCTGTATAGTAGCGATCCTCACTATATGAGCCACGTTACAATTTTTACAGAGCGGGTTAATCCTATTGGCACGATTCATAGGGTGTTTGCCTTTCACACCAGCGACCCAGGTTCGCTTCCCTGACCTCCTGTTTTGCTACATTGGTGTCAGAAGTGAGATGGTGGTCATGAGGCCATCGGAACGCGTGACGGGGGGGCCGTGATAGGTCAAAGCCCAAGGACCTGCCTTCCCATTTGGAGGGGCAGTTTAACGATCCTCACCAATCCCCACCAAGCCAGTTAACCCCTTGGGTGCGACAGGTAGGGTGTTTGCCTTTCATGCCAGCGACCTGGTTTTACTTCGCTGTTTGCTGCAATATCATCAATTTAGATAGCTCCTTTGATTTTCAACACTGACTTACTTAGCTGAAAATACAGAACTTCCTTCCAAAGAATGTAACGTGACACTGGACCTCCACTTGGTGCAGACTTTTAAAATAAACAAAGCAATCTCACTCCGTAGACCGTGGGGTTATCCCACCTAAAGCCCAAGCACAGCGTGCCAGCCATTGACTTTGTGGTTGTCTGGACCTGCAATTACTATATCCATGTATTCAAGAATGTCTCAGTAGCCAACGTGCGCAACTTACAGCGACATGTCTCAACAATCAGCGCACGTGCACTTGGGCAATATTTCCTGTCAGACATGAGTCAACTCTCTGCAGGAAGCATTCTACAAACATCGGTTTGACGTTATGAAATAATATGTAATAATATTTCACAATGCCAAACCGATGTTTGTAGAATGATTACAACACATGGCAATATTAGAGCGTGTTGCCATGCAGACTGGTCTCATAGAATCAGTGTTGCCAACTCCTCAGTAAGGAAAGTAGCTATTGGCTGTCCTAAAAGTCGCTAGAAGTCGCTAAATGACGGCATCACCAAATTTGCATAATTGGCCATGTGCATGTAATTATGATGGACGCAGTAGGAGAGAGGAATAACGTTGTGGGAGAGACAAAAATTGAGTAAAAAACACCCTACATTTACACACCGCCCTGAATGTAAGCCAGTGAATCAGCCAGTGGCGGCTTCCCGCATGCGCGATTCATTTGCAGTCTGGACACGGAGGGGTGAACATCTCCTGCTCTGACTGCAGCTGGGAGGGACTGCTGCGTGAGGACTGGGCCGCCTGTGAGTGCTTTGGGACGGGGGTAACAAAGCACCCGCTGCTCGTTGAGAAGAGTAAGAACGATACGAGTCTCCAATAACACCAGAAAAAGTCACTAGATTTGTCGCTAGTCGCTTTTTTGAAAATGTGTCGCTAGAGGGGTCTGAAAACTCGCTAAATATAGCGACAAAGTTGCTAACTTGGTAACACTGCATAGAATAGACATAACATAGTAAACGTAAATCCGGGAAGCTTAACTTAGTTTGATATGTCATGTTTGGTATGGTTGCATAAGATAGATTACTTAAGGCAAAAACAAAAGGAGGGTGGTTGGTCGGAGTGGATGGGTAGATGTATACCCCCCCCCCCAAAAAAAAATAATAAATATAAAATAAAAAATACATTGTAAAGTGGTTATCCCACTGGCTATAAGGTGAATGCACCAATTTGTAAGTCGCTCTGGATAAGAGCGTCTGCTAAATGACGTAAATGAAATGAAAATGTCTAGCAACCCAAAGGTTGCGTGTTCAAAACTCATTATAGAGAACTTTAGCTAATTAGCAACTTTGCGACTACTTACTACTGTTTGGCTACTTTGCATGTTAGCTAACCCTTCCCCTAACCCTAACCTTAACCCTAACCTTAACCCTTCCCTAACCCTTTAACCTCAATCCTAACCTTAACCCCTAACCCTAACCCCTAGAGCTAGCTAACGTTAGCCACCTAGCTAGCGTTAGCCACAACAAATTGTAATTCGTAACATACTGTATCATACATTTTGCAAATTTGTAATGTCCGTTTTGCAAATTTGTAACATATTGTAAGAATTGCAATTTGTAACATATCATACGAAAGGGATGATGGACATCCACAAATGAATATATACCATACGAAACGTAACATATATCACACTAAATGGAGTGTCTCAGATTTGCGTACAGAATAATACAAAATGCTCTGTGACCACGTTGCGTCACAAAGTCAACCAATAACAGGAATCCTTCGTGATTCCATGAAGCAAATTGATTTATTGATATTTTTAAGTAGTTAAGGGTTAAGTCTTGCCAAATAAACCTGGAGATCATTATTTCCAAACCTTTTTGTCAACTACCCTTTTTTGGGGTGTGTATAGCTACTCCCAACATGGGGTTGTGAGATTTATATTCTGTTTAGTGCCATGAGGCGCCTGCAGTAGGTTTCCACCAGACAGTGTGTTTGCTTTCCCAGGACACCAGCCAGGTCTCTCAAACACCACGCACACACACACACTTGCGCAGGTAGGTACACACACACACACACAGTTGCGCAGGGACACACACTCTTGCGCATGTACACACTCTTGCACACATAAACATAAACACACACACGCACATACACTACCAGTCAAAAGTTTGGACACACCTACTCATTCAAGTGTTTTTCTTTATTTTTACTATTTTCTACATTCTACATCAAAACTATTAAATAACACATATGGAATCATGTAGTATTTTAGATTATTCAAAGTAGCCACCCTTTACCTTTATGACAGCTTTGCACACTCTTGGCAACAGTCTTGAAGGAGTTCACACATATGCTGAGCACTTGTTGGCTGCTTTTCCTTCACTCTGCCGTCCGACTCATCCCAAACCATCTCAATTGGGTTGAGGTCGGATGATTGTGGAGGCCAGGTCATCTGATGCAGCACTCTCATTCTTGGTCAAATAGCCCTTACACAGCCTGGAGGTGTGTTGGGTCATTGTCCTGTTAAAAAACTAATGATAGTCCCACTAAGCTCCTGAGTGGCGCAGCGGTCAAAGGCATTGCATCTCAGCGCTAGAGGCGTCACAACAGACCCTGGTTTGATTCCAGGCTGTATCACAATCCGGACGTGATTGGGAGTCCCATAGGGCGGCGCACGATTGGCCCAGCGTCGTATGGGTTTGGCCAGGGTAGGCCGTCATCGTAAATAATAATTTGTTCTTAACTGACTTACCTGGTTAAATAAAATAAAAAAAACGCAAACCAGATGGGATGGCGTATCGCTGTGGTAGCCATGCTGGTTAAGTGTGCCTTGAATTCTAAATAAATCACAGACAGCGTTACCAGCAAAGCACCTCCTCCATGCTTCACGGTGGGAAATACACATGCAGAGATCATCTGTTCACCTACTCTACGTCTCACAAAGACACAGCGGTTTGAACCAAAAATCTCAAATTTGGATTCATCAGACCTAATGTCCATTGCTTGTGTTTCTTGGCCCAAGCAAGTCTCTTCTTCTTATTGGTGTCCTTTAGTAGTGGTTTCTCTGCAGCAATTCAACCATGAAGGCCTGATTCACGCAGTCTCCTCTGAACAGTTGATGTTGAGATGTGTCTGTTACTTGAACTCTGAGAAGCATTTATTTGGGCTGCAATCTGAGGTGCAGTTAACTCTAATGAACTTATCCTCTGCAGCAGAGGTAACTCTGGGTCTTCCTTTCCTGTGGCGGTGCTCATAAGAGCCAGTTTCATCATAGCGCTTGATGGTTTTTGCGACTGCACTTGAAGAAACTTTGAAAGTTCTTGAAATGTTCCGTATGGACTGACCTTCATGTCTTAAAGTAGTGATGGACTGTCGTTTCTCTTTGCTTATTTGAGCTGTTCTTGCCATAATATGGACTTGGCATTTTACCAAATAGGGCTATCTTCTGTATACCACCCCTACCTTGTCACAACACAACTGATTGGCTCAAACGCATTAAGAAGGAAATAAATTCCATTAATTAACTTTTAACAAGGCACACCTGTTAATTGAAATGCATTCCAGGTGACTACCTCATGAAGCTGGTTGAGAGAATGCCAAGAGTGTGCAAAGCTGTCATCAAGGCAAAGGGTGGATACTTTGAAGAATTTCAAATATATTTTGATTTGTTTAACACTTTTTTGGTTACTACATGATTCCATATTGGTTATTTCATAGTTTTGTTGTCTTCAATATTATTCTACAATGTAGAAAATAGTAAAAATAAAGAAAAACCCTTGAACCTACCATTAAAATTATAGACTGATCATGTTTTTGTCAGTGGGCAAACGTACAAAATCAGCAGGGGATCAAATACTTTTTTCCCTCACTGTAAGAGTCGCTTGGGTGTGACCGCAGAATGTGACATCTCGTTTTCACTCTCTGCAGGAACTCAGATGTGTGGAAACTTGCAGGAAGGAACATTAAGCTATCTTAATCTGCACAGACAAGCTAATCACCTTTTACACACTATGTTCCCCGCCCCTGTTTCCACACATCTGCTAACTGCCACGTAGACAAAGAGGTTGTACTTTTCTATAAAAGCTGAGACCCAACTCTGTTCGTTGGGCTTTTAACTCTGCACTATTTAGTGATTGTTGACTGCTCCAGATTTGCAAATCTTATAATAAAGTTGTTGTTTGAAGAATCTACAGTCTCTCTTCCTTTTGGTTAGAATTTCCACGACACATCACAAATGTACAGCATATGATTAATGAAACAAAGTCCTCAGAGTTTTCAAAGCACTTCAAGATGAGGACCTGTCTTCAAGCTATTTACTACAGGTTATTGGTTTTAACCCACAATGAGAGAACGTCATACTGATTAGAGCCCAGTTATAATCCTGACAGGTCCTGCTAGCCCCTATTGAGACTCTCGACTCTCTTCAAGGCCTGATTATTAGGCTGCTGTATATCCCTCCCTTTTATCATGAGCTGACTCTGTCGAAACTTTGAACCCCTGAGATCCACAGTCTTTGAAATGTAACAAATTACACACCCTCTGCCCCTTCCATGGTCAGAGGAGCCAGGCAGAGCAGCCCACCAGGCAGCTAGGAGGAGAGGAGTTGTCTTATGACCAGCATTTACTTCTCAGTTAGAGAGGGCCAACACCCAGATATGGAGAATTACTAACTTTTTATTTGAGACCAGAAGAGAGTTCTACGTTTGAATGGGAAGGATTAAAGTGTCATACGACACATTTTAAAGAAGATTAATTGGGGAATGTACTTTAGTATTTAATTTATTGTTTTGGTTGTTTATTATTCTAGGAATTGTTTATTTATTTTATTGAGTTTCTGTGGTTTCTTTCGATATAAGCAGCTAGATGTTTTCCTGATACACTCAAGGCCAAAGAAACGTACAGTTACAATAACATTTCCCAAGGTAACAGCAGCCAGACTGCTGCCAAACGCCTTTTCATAATTTTTTGACACAATACCTTTCTGTGGTATGCGATGTCACTTGACAGTCTCGATTTACTGGCCTTACTAACAGTGCATGTGAAAGTGATTTAAAATCCTATGTACACAATATAAAGAAGCCACAAAACAGTCTCCAGAAGATTGAATACTGGGATAAAATAGGACAAGGCTATCATAAAGCAGAGAAAGAAGTACTAGCCTGGTTAAACCAGACTGAGTGCTACATAGCGTCACAATGGGGATAACAGTTTGATCGGATGAGAAGAGATCCAAGGGTCATACAGCACTTAATTCAAGATGGTTCATCAGGACGCTATGCTTCCATAACATTATATACAGTTTAAGTCGGAAGTTTACATACACTTAGGTTGGAGTCATTAAAACTCATTTTTCAACCACTCCACGCATTTCTTGTTAACAAACTATAGTTTTGGTAAGTCAGTTAGGACATCTACTTTGTGCATGACACAAGTAATTTTTCTAACAATTGTTTACAGACAGATTATTTCACTTATAATTCACTGGGTCACATCACAATTCCAGTGGGTCAGAAGTTTACATACACTAAGTTGACTGTGCCTTTAAACAGCTTGGAAAATTCCAGAAAATTATGTCATGGCTTTAGAAGCTTCTGATAGGCTAATTGACATCATTTGAGTCAATTGGAGGTGTACCTGTGGATGTATTTCAAGGCCTACCTTCAAACTCAGTGCCTCTTTGCTTGACATAATGGGAAAATCAAAAGAAATCAGCCAAGACCTCAGATTTTTTTTTTTTGACCTCCACAAGTCTGGTTCATCCTTGGGAGCAATTTCTAAATGCCTGAAGGTACCACGTTCATCTGTACAAACAATAGTACGCAAGAAAGAAGGGATACTGGTCTGTAGTTGTTGACATCAGAGGGATCGAGTGTTGGTTTTTTGAGAAGGGGTGCAACTCTCGCTCTCTTGAAGACGGAAGGGACATAGCCAGCGGTCAAGGATGAGTTGATGAGCGAGGTGAGGTAAGGGAGAAGGTCACCGGAGATGGTCTGGAGAAGAGAGGAGGGGATAGGGTCAAGCGGGCAGGTTGTTGGGCGGCCGGCCGTCACAAGTCGCAAGATTTCATCTGGAGAGAGAGGGGAGAAAGAAGTCAAAGCATAGGGTAGGGCAGTGTGAGCAGGACCAGCAGTGTCAATTGACTTAACAAACGAGGATCGGTTGTCGTCAACCTTCTTTTCAAAATGGTTGACGAAGTCATCCACAGAGAGGGAGGAGGGGGGAGGGGGAGGAGGATTCAGCAGGGAGGAGAAGGTGGCAAAGAGCTTCCTAGGGTTAGAGGCAGATGCTTGGAATTTGGAGTGGTAGAAAGTGGCTTTAGCAGCAGAAACAGATGAAGAAAATGTAGAGAGGAGGGAGTGAAAAGATGCCAGGTCCGCAGGGAGTCTAGCTTTCCTCCATTTCTGCTCGGCTGCCCGGAGCCCTGTTCTGTGAGCTCGCAATGAGTCATCAAGCCACGGAGCAGGAGGGGAGGACCGAGCCGGCCGGGAGGATAGGGGACATAGAGAGTCAAAGGATGCAGAAAGGGAGGAGAGGAGGGTTGAGGAGGCAGAATCAGGAGATTGGAGGGAGAAGGTTGAGCAGAGGGAAGAGATGATAGGATGGAAGAGGAGAGAGTAGCGGGAGAGAGAGAGCGAAGGTTGCGACGGCGCATTACCATCTGAGTAGGGGCAGAGTGAGTAGTGTTGGAGGAGAGCGAGAGAGAAAAGGATACAAAGTAGTGGTCGGAGACATAATATAATAATAATAATATGCCATTTAGCAGACGCTTTTATCCAAAGCGACTTACAGTCATGCGTGCATACATTTTTGTGTATGGGTGGTCCCGGGGATCGAACCCACTACCTTGGCGTTACAAGCGCCGTGCTCTACCAGCTGAGCTACAGAGGAAGAACAGCAACTAGTAAAGATGAGGTCAAGCGTATTGCCTGCCTTGTGAGTAGGGGGGGACGGTGAGAGGGTGAGGTCAAAAGAGGAGAGGAGTGGAAAGAAGGAGGCAGAGAGAAATGAGTCAAAGGTAGACGTAGGGAGGTTGAAGTCACCCAGAACTGTGAGGGGTGAGCCATCCTCAGGAAAGGAACGTATCAAGGCGTCAAGCTCATTGATGAACTCTCCAAGGGAACCTGGAGGGCGATAAATGACAAGGATGTTAAGCTTGAATGGGCTAGTGACTGTGACAGCATGGAATTCAAATGAGGAGATAGACAGATGGGTCAGGGGAAAAAGAGAGAATGTCCACTTGGGAGAGATGAGGATTCCTGTGCCACCACCCCGCTGACCAGATGCTCTCGGGGTATGCGAGAACACATGGTCAGACGAGGAGAGAGCAGTAGGAGTAGCAGTGTTTTCAGTGGTAATCCATGTTTCCGTCAGCGCCAAGAAGTCGAGGGACTGGAGGGTAGCATAGGCTGAGATGAACTCTGCCTTGTTAGCCGCAGAACGGCAGTTCCAGAGGCTGCCGGAGACCTGGAACTCCACGTGGGTCGTGCGTGCAGGGACCACCAGGTTAGAGAGGCAGCAGCCACGCGGTGTGAGGTGTTTGTATAGCCTGTGCGGAGAGGAGAGAACAGGGATAGACAGAGGCATAGTTGACAGGCTACAGAAAATGGCTACAATAATGCAAAGGAGATCGGAATGAAATGAACTAAACATCTGGGAAAGCGAGAGAGCGGGGCCTCCCTCACTTACGTTTCACTGAAACACCCAAATATAACTCTCCCAACTTCCACCTCAGAAACTATATTTGTTGTAAACTACAGCGGTTCAATGTTTTCTAGGAATAGACTAACTTAGTTTATTCAGCTAGCTAACTTGGTACAGTATTCTTCTGTGAAAACCGTCCAGGGCACGTAGTCATATGAGGCCACAGCCAACTAGCATGCCGGACTCCAACAACACGGTTTAGCACCAATACTCGGCCACAACAAACCACCAGTGTGTCAACACGCCAAGCAGATCATTCGTGTCAGTGTCTAACGTTGTGGGTTAGTCCCGACAGCTTGAGCGAGTCCATCGTCAACTTATTCAGCCAGTTAGTTAGCTAGAATAGTTAGCATAGTAGCTAGCCATTGCTTTTTGCCTACGAAGAAACCCGTCCTCCCACGGCACGAACACACAGAGAGAGCCAAGCTAACGTTAACTAGTCACCCATGTCCCGAATTCCCTTGAACGACTCTGGTTACCAGTATGTAAAAACAAAACACAAATGTAGGTTATAACTTACCCCTAGCAGCTACTGTTAGCTAGCCAAGTGCAAAGCTAGCCACTGAATTGACTCAGCCAGTTCGCGTCTGTTCGGTAGGTCGTTCCAGCTATTGTTTAGTAGCTATCCAGGTAGCAACAAGCTAGCTACATTTCGAGCACAGTAGCTACTTACTACCTAACGTTAACGCTTCAGACAATGAGGTTAGAAAAACAGCTGAATGGTAGGCATTATTGTATGTAATTATTGTAGGCAGCTAGCTGGCGTAATTACATGTACTCTCAGGCGTGAAACAACTATCCACAGTTGCTAATAGTTACCAGTAGCTACCCGCTAGCTAGTCCAGGTAGTGGGTTAGCTAGCTTCGTGCTTCACCGGGCTCAGCTGAATACAATACCTACAATAATTATATACAACAACCCACGATAACTACCTACAATACCTAACTACAATCTAAATACATAGTTTAAGCTTTACTCGACAAAGCTTAAACTATGTATATAAGCCATATAAGCCAAGCTTACCTCCCGCCAGAGAGAGACACAACCTCACCCCATCATGCTGTGGGGGTGCTTTGCTGCAGGAGGGACTGGTGCACTTTACAAAATAGATGGCATCATGAGGAAGGAAAATTATGTGGATATATTGAAGCAACATCTCAAGACATCAGTGAGGAAGTTAAAGCTTGGTCGCAAATGGGTCTTCCAAATGGACAATGACCCCAAGCATACTTCCAAAGTTGTGGCAAAATGGCTTAAGGACAACAAAGTCAAGGTATTGGAGTGGCCATCACAAAGCCCTGACCTCAATCCTATAGAACATTTGTGGGCAGAACTGAAAAAGCGTATGCGAGCAAGGAGGCCTACAAACCTGACTCCGTTACACCAGCTCTGTCAGGAGGAATGGGCCAAAATTCACCCGACTTATTGTTGGAATATTCTGGAAGGCTACCTGAAACGTTTGACCCAAGTTAAACAATATAAAGGCAATGCTACCAAATACTAATTGAGTGTATGTAAACTTCTGACCCACTGGGAATGTGATGAAAGAAATAAAAGCTGAAATAAATAATTCTCTCTACTATTATTCTGACATTTCACATTCTTAAAATAAAGTGGTGATCCTAACTGACCTAAGACAGGGAATTTATACTAGTATTAAATGTCAGGAATAGTGAAAAACTGAGTTTAAATGTATTTGGCTAAGGTGTATGTAAACTTCCGACTTCAACTGTACCCATTATATGTACTGTGCTGGCCTGGTACCTATCCACCATAGGTACTGGAACCATGCTGGAAAGGACAATGTGAAAATAAAATATCCAAGCCAGCACTATGGTTTGGGTAGGCAGAATACTGTGAAAATAATAATAGTGGACTATACAAGACGCCAAATGTATCTCTATTCCTTTCTAGATGTTTTCATTCTAGGGATATTTTCTGGCCACTGTACTCTCACTTCTGCTTTTCTTCCTTTTCTAGGCCGGGTTACTGTGAAGCACTTTGTGACAACTGCTGATAAAAAAAGAACTTTAAATGTCATTGATTGATTGACTCCTACACATGGGGAATTTTCTAATATTTTTTTCTCGTCTCGCCAATAGGTACTGTTGCTCTGCTTGCTGATGATCACTGTCATCGTGGTCGTATTTGCCTTGAAGCAGCGCTGCGATGTTAAAGGTACGGTTTAGTAAACAACTAGCCAACTCTGTGTACGGCCCTTTTAGCCCTTGTGCTTGGCGTCTGTGCAAAACTGACAGTTTGGAACACAGAAACAACACCGCCATTGTCTTTATGAGCTCGCCCACTAAATAGATGCTTTTCAGTAAAAATTGAAATCCTGTTCTAGTCTGTAATTTAATACATTCCCTTTCCAGTTTCAATGGTTCAATATTCTCTTTTGAGAAAAGGGAAAAAGAAACAGCTAAGGGTTAGCATTAACATCCATATTATACACAGCATTCAATGTGTTTTCAGCCACAACTAACCAATCATATGTACTGATTCCTGCTTTTTGTAATCTGTCAAATGTTCCCAATTATTCGGAGGAATGTAAATAACATTCTGAGTAAAGTTTTTGACATTCTGAGTAACATAAATGTCATTCTGAGTAACAAATTACATTCTAAATAACATAAATGTCATTCTGATTAGCGTAGTTGACATCCTGAGTAACAAAATGACATATTTTCCTCATCCCCTGTAGTGACGAGCTGTAAAAACAGGTGTATGAAGGGCAGCAGGGACAAGTCTGCATCGTGCCACTGTGACTTGTCCTGTGAGAAAGATGGAAACTGCTGTCTGGATTACACTGAGGTGTGCATGGAGCCTGGTAAGTCCCCAGCCTACCTCACATATTACTGCAACACTACACTACCAGAGGTATGTAGAGCAGGAGAGAACGGGCCAGGTTACCCACCATGTTCGTTTGTTTACTGTATACAGTGCATTCGGAAAGTATTCAGACCCATTGACTTTTTCCACATTTTGGTATGTTACAGCCTTATTCTAAAATTGATTACATCGTTTTTTCCCCTCATCCATCTACACACAATACCCCAAAATGACAAAGCAAACATTTTTTTTGCAAATGTATAAAAGTATTCAGACCCTTTACTCAGTACTTTGTTGAAGCACCTTTGGCAGCAATTACAGCCTTGAGTCTTCTTGAGTATGACGCTACAAGCTTGGCACACCTGTATTTGGGGAGTTTCTCTCATTCTTCTCTGCAGATCCTCTCAAGCTCTGCCAGGTTGGATGGGGAGCGTCACTGCACAGCTATTTTCAGGCGTCTCCAGAGATGTTTGCTCAGGTTCAAGTCCGGGCTCTGGCTGGGCCACTCAAGGACATTCAGAGACTTGTCCCGAAGCTACTCCTGCGTTGTCTTAGCTGTGTGCTTAGGGTCGCTGTCCTGTTGGAAGGTGAACCTTCGCCCCAGTCTGAGGTCCTGAGCACTCTGGAGCAGGTTTTCATCAAGGATCTCTCTGTACTTTGCGCCGTTCATCTTTCCCTCGATCCTGACTAGTCTCCCAGTCCCTGCCGCTGAGAAACATCCCCACAGCATGATGCTGCCACCACCATGCTTCACAGTAGGGATAGTGCCAGGTTTCCTCCAGACGTGACGCTTGGCATTCAGGCCAAATAGTTCAATCTTGGTTTCATCAGACCAGAGAATCTTGATTCTCATAGTCTGAGAGTCCTTTATCTGCCTTTTGGCAAACTCCAAGCAGGCTGTCATGTGCCTTTTACTGAGGAGTGGCTTCCGTCTGACAACTCTACCATAAAGGCCTGATTGGTGGAGTGCTGCAGAGCTGGCTGTCCTTCTAGAAGGTTCTCCCATCTCCACAGAGGAACTCTGTCAGAGTGACCATCGGGTTCTTGGTCACCTCCCTGACCAAGGCCCTTCTCCCCCGATTGCTCAGTTTGGCCAGGCGGCCAGCTCTAGAAAGAGTCTTGGTGGTTCCAAACTTCTTCCATTTAAGAATGATGGAGGCCACTGTCTTCTTGTGGACCTTCAATGCTGCAGAATTTTTTTGGAACCCTTCCCCAGATGTGTGCCTTGACACAATCCTGTCTCAGAGCTCTACGGACAATTTCTTCGACCTCCTGGCTTGGTTTTTTCTCTGACATGCACTGTCAACTGTGGGACCTTATATAGACAGCTGTGTGCCTTTCCAAATCATGTCCAATCACTTGAATTTACCACAGGTGGACTCCAATCAAGTTGTAGAAACATCTCAAGGATGATCAATGGAAACAGGATGCACCTGAGCTCAATTTTGAGTCTCATAGCAAAAAGGTCTGAATACTTATGTAAATGAGGTATTTATCTTTTGTATTTTTAATACATTTTGCAAAAATGTATTAAAAATCTGTTTTCGCTTTGTCATTATGGGGTATTGTGTGTAGATTGATGAGGATTTTTGATTTTTCTATTCCATTTTAGAATAAGGCTGTAACGTAACAAAATGTGGAAAAAGTCAAGGGGTCTGAATACTTTCAGAATGCACTGTAGGTGTGTGGTGTGTGTACATGTTTGTGTGCGTGCGTGGACTTAAAGATAAATGCTTTCTCCTGTACATAATAAATTATAAAACACGTTTTTAGGTGGACTGGAATATTCACTTCAGATGGCAGGCATGTTGACTCTGGGATGAGGCAGAGCATGATAGAACCCATGTGGTCAGTCGTGTGCAACATCATCCCTTATGAAATCCACAGTGCCAACTCTTAACTTTTAGGGTCCTTGCTAGTGTAACAGCATTGATTTCTTCGCTCTCCTCACCTCGAACCCTCTGAACACATCAACAACTGCCTCCCACAAAACATTGTTACCTATCGCTCCACAGCCCTTGCAGAGTAAGAACTTCTTCAAGGTCTCAGAGCGAGTGATGTCACTGCTAACTAGCTAGCCATTCCACACCGGTTACATGGGTCACTGTGGCCAGCGGTCCCCTAGCGTCGATGTGGTATTCTGGGCAGTGTAGTTTCCCCACACCATGTGGCTTTATATTTTACATTACAGTCATTTAGCAGATGCTCTTATCCAGAGTGACTTACAGTAGTGAGTGCATACATTTTCCGTACTTGTCCCCATGGGAATCAAACCCTCAACGCTGGCGTTGCAAGTGCCATGCTCTACCAACTGAGCCACATGGGAATTTGTTGTTGTTCCCCTTGATTACTGTAACAATGATGCATGTCTCCTGAGACTAACTGAGCTTAGCATCTCCCTGTCAGACCTTCCACTTGACCAGTTGGGAGGGAGGGGGAGAGAGAGAGAGAGAGACCATCGCGAGTCGAGTCGGCACCTCTGGTTCAGTCTGTGAGGAGATGTTCTGTAGACTCACACTTCAGTGTATGCTGTTACTAGCTAAACAGCAACACTTACAGTAAGCTGGCTCTTAGTTAAATATATTTGCACCAAAGAAAACAAGTGATAAACAACAATACAGATGTTGTGTGTGCAGGTGTGGGTTGGAAGCCCAAGGGCTTATATGAAAACCACACCACAAAAAAACAATATACAATAGCTACACATACAATAGCAACACTTACAGTAAACTGGCTCTGTGTTTGCTACTAGCTATACAGCAACACTTACAGTAAACTGGCCCCGTTGTTTTACTTGTTATGCAGGAGTTTGTTACTATGTTGGTCTGTCTCTGTCTGTTGTAATGGGTATAACTCACTTGCTTTACTGTAGTGCTTTGTGAGAAGCCAACAGTGGTAGGAGTGATTACAGACTCCTCAACCACTGCTCTCTGAGTTTGTCCTTAAGTTGCTCTCCTACACACAAACACACGCTCACACACACGTACTCTCTCCTCTCTTCTCTCTCTCTCTCTCTCTCTCTCTCTCTCTCTCTCCTATCTTTCTCCCTCTCTCTCTCTCTCTCTCTCTCTCTCTCTCTCTCTCGCTCTCTCTCTCTCCTTCCTCTCTCTCTCATGTCTTCCCCCCCTCTCTCTCTCTCTCTCTCTCTCTCTCTCTCTCTCTCCTCTCTCTCATATCTTCCCCCTCTCTCTCTCTCTCTCTCTCGCTCTCTCTCTCTCTCTCTCTCTTCTCTCTCTCAATTCAATTCAATTCAATTTAAGGGCCTTATTGGTATGGGAAACATATGTTAACATTGCCAAAGCAAGTGAAGTAGATAGTAAACAAAAGTGAAATAAACAATAAATATTAACAGTAAACATTACACTCAGATGTTCCAAAATAATAAAGACATTTCAAATGTCATATTATGTATAGTGGGGAGAACAAGTATTTGATACACTGCCGATTTTGCAGGTTTTCCTACTTACAAAGCATGTAGAGGTCTATCATTTTTATCATAGGTACACTTCAACTGTGAGAGACGGAATCTAAAACAAAAATCCAGAAAATCACATTGTATGATTTTTAAGTAATTAATATGTATTTTATTGCATGAAATAAGTATTTGATACATCAGAAAAGCAGAACTTAATATTTGGTACAGAAACCTTTGTTTGCAATTACAGAGATCATACGTTTCCTGTAGGTCTTGACCAGGTTTGCACACACTGCAGCAGGGATTTTGACCCACTCCTCCATACAGACCTTCTCCAGATCCTTCAGGTTTCGAGGCTGTCGCTGGGCAATACGGACTTTCAGCTCCCTCCAAAGATTTTCTATTGGGTTCAGGTCTGGAGACTGGCTAGGCCACTCCAGGACCTTGAGATGCTTCTTACGGAGCCACTCCTTAGTTGCCCTGGCTGTGTGTTTCGGGTCGTTGTCATGCTGGAAGACCCAGTCACGACCCATCTTCAATGCTCTTACTGAGGGAAGGAGGTTGTTGGCCAAGATCTCATGATATATGGCCCCATCCATCCTCCCTTCAATACGGTGCAGTCGTCCTGTCCCCTTTGTAGAAAAGCATCCCCAAAGAATGATGTTTCCACCTACATGCT
This sequence comes from Coregonus clupeaformis, assembly GCF_020615455.1. Taxonomy (NCBI): domain Eukaryota; kingdom Metazoa; phylum Chordata; class Actinopteri; order Salmoniformes; family Salmonidae; genus Coregonus; species Coregonus clupeaformis. The sequence goes on along the minus strand of NC_059227.1, from coordinate 34,253,030 downwards.
TCACGGTTGGGATGGTGTTCTTGGGGTTGTACTCATCCTTCTTCTTCCTCCAAACACGGCGAGTGGAGTTTAGACGAAAAAGCTCTATTTTTGTCTCATCAGACCAAATGACCTTCTCCCATTCCTCCTCTGGATCATCCAGATGGTCATTGGCAAACTTCAGACGGGCCTGGACATGCGCTGGCTTGAGCAGGGGGACCTTGCGTGCGCTGCAGGATTTTAATCCATGACGGCGTAGTGTGTTACTAATGGTTTTCTTTGAGACTGTGGTCCCAGCTCTCTTCAGGTCATTGACCAGGTCCTGCCGTGTAGTTCTGGGCTGATCCCTCACCTTCCTCATGTTCATTGATGCCCCACGAGGTGAGATCTTGCATGGAGCCCCAGACCGAGGGTGATTGACCATCATCTTGAACTTCTTCCATTTTGTAATAATTGCACCAACAGTTGTTGCCTTCTCACCAAGCTGCTTGCCATTTGTCCTGTAGCCCATCCCAGCCTTGTGCAGGTCTACAATTGTATTCCTGATGTCCTTACACAGCTCTCTGGTCTTGGCCATTGTGGAGAGGTTGGAGTCAGTTTGATTGAGTGTGTGGACAGGTGTCTTTTTTATACAGGTAACGAGTTCAATCAGGTGCAGTTAACACAGGTAATGAGTGGAGAACAGGAGGGCTTCTTAAAGAAAAACTAACAGGTCTGTGAGAGCCGGAATTCTTACTGGTTGGTAGGTGATCAAATACTTATGTCATGCAATAAAATGCAAATTAATTACTTTAAAATCATACAATGAGATTTTCTGGATTTTTGTTTTAGATTCCATCTCTCACAGTTGAAGTGTACCTATGATAAAAATTACAGACCTCTACATGCTTTGTAAGTAGGAAAACCTGCAAAATCGGCAGTGTATCAAATACTTGTTCTCCCCACTGTATATATACAGTGAGGGAAAAAAGTATTTGATCCCCTGCTGATTTTGTACGTTTGCCCACTGACAAAGACATGATCAGTCTATAATTTTAATGGTAGGTTTATTTGAACAGTGAGAGACAGAATAACAACAAAAACATCCAGACAAAGGCATGTCAAAAATTTTATAAATTGATTTGCATTTTAATGACGGAAATAAGTATGTAACCCCTCTGCAAAACATGACTTAGTACTTGGTGGCAAAACCCTTGTTGGCAATCACAGAGGTCAAACGTTTCTTGTAGTTGGCCACCAGGTTTGCACACATCTCAGGAGGGATTTTGTCCCGCTCCTCTTTGCAGATCTTCTCCAAGTCATTAAGGTTTCGAGGCTGACGTTTGGCAACTCGAACCTTCAGCTCCCTCCACAGATTTTCTATGGGATTAAGGTATGGAGACTGGCTAGGCCACTCCAGGACCTTAATGTACTTCTTCTTGAGCCACTCCTTTGTTGCCTTGGCCTTGTGTTTTGGGTCATTGTCATGCTGGAATACCCATCCACGAGCCATTTTCAATGCCCTGGCTGAGGGAAGGATGTTCTCACCCAAGATTTGACGGTACATGGCCCCGTCCATCGTCCCTTTGATGCGGTGAGGTTGTCCTGTCCCCTTAGCAGAAACCCCCAAAGCATAATGTTTCCACCTCCATGTTTGACGGTGGGGATGGTGTTCTTGGGGTCATAGGCAGCATTCCTCCTCCTCCAAACACGGCGATGGTGAGTTGATGCCAAAGAGCTCGATTTTGGTCTCATCTGACCACAACACTTTCACCCAGTTCTCCTCTGAATCATTCAGATGTTCATTGGCAAACTTCAGACGGCCCTGTATATGTGCTTTCTTGAGCAGGGGGACCTTGCGGGCGCTGCAGGATTTCAGTCCTTCACGGCGTGGTGTGTTACCAATTGTTTTCTTGGTGACTATGGTCCCAGCTGCCTTGAGATCATTGACAAGATCCTCCTGTGTAGTTCTGGGCTGATTCCTCACCGTTCTCATGATCATTGCAACTCCACAAGGTGAGATCTTGCATGGAGCCCCAGGCCGAGGGAGATTGACAGTTCTTTTGTGTTTCTTCCATTTGCGAATAATCGCACCAACTGTTGTCACCTTCTCACCAAGGTGCTTGGCGATGGTCTTGTAGCCCATTCCAGCCTTGTGTAGGTCTACATTCTTGTCCCTGACATACTTGGAGAGCTCTTTGGTCTTGGCCATGGTGGAGAGTTTGGAATCTGATTGATTGATTGCTTCTGTGGACAGGTGTCTTTTATACAGGTAACAAACTGAGATTAGGAGCACTCCCTTTAAGAGTGTGCTCCTAATCTCAGCTCGTTACCTGTATAAAAGACACCCGGGAACCAGAAATATTTCTAATTGAGAAGGGGTCAAATACTTATTTCCCTCATTAAAATGCAAATCAATTTATACAATTTTTGACATGTGTTTTTCTGGATTTCTTTGTTGTTATTCTATCGCTCACTGTTCAAATAAACCTACCATTAAAATTATAGACTGATCATGTCTTTGTCAGTGGGCAAACGTACAAAATCAGCAGGGGATCAAATACTTTTTTCCGTCACTGTACAGTGTTGTAACAATGTGCAAATAGTTAAAGTACAAATGGGAAAATAAATAAACATAAATATGGGTTGTATTTATAATGGTCTCTCTCTCCCTCTCATATCTTCCCCTCTCTCTCTGTCCCTCTCCTATCTTCCCTTCTATCTCTCCTATCTTCCCCTCTCTCTCTCTCTCTCTCCCTCTCCTATCTTCCCCTCTCTCTCTCTCCCTCTCTCCCTCTCCTATCTTCCCCTCTCTCTCTCTCTCTTTCTCTCTCCCTCTCCTATCTTTCTCCTCTCTCCTCTCTCTCCTCTCTCCTCCCTCTCCTCTCTCCTCTCTCTCCTCCCTCTCCTCTCTCTCCTCTCTCTCCTCTCTCTCTCTCCTCTCTCTCCTCTCTCTCCTCTCTCTCTCTCTCCTCTCTCTCCTCTCTCTCCTCTCTCTCTCGCGCTCCTTCTCTCACACTCACATTCTCCCTCTTTTTCTCTGTCATAAACTCTGTTTTACTCTCTCACTTTCTCTCGCTCTGTCTCTCTCTCCTCTCAGGTCAGCTTTGGACCTGCTCCATATTCCGCTGTGGTGAGGAGAGGTTGGCCAATAGCCTGTGCTCCTGCTCGGATGACTGTGTGAAAGCAGGGGACTGCTGTGCAAACTACTACAGCTCCTGCAAAGGTAAAACCATAGACTAAACTGACCCTGCATGGATTGCAGTATTTGGCCCAGGTCTGATGTGCAATGTTACGTAAAGGCCTATACTCAGACAGTTTACAGTTGGTTGTTTACAGTTGGTAGAGTCGGTTGTTTACAGTTGGTTGTTTACAGTTGGTAGAGTTGGTTGTTTACAGTTGGTTGTTTACAGTTGGTAGAGTTGATTGTTTACAGTTGGTTGTTTACAGTTGGTAGAGTTGGTTGTTTACAGTTGGTTGTTTACAGTTGGTAGAGTTGGTTGTTTACAGTTGGTAGAGTTGGTTGTTTACAGTTGGTTGTTTACAGTTGGTAGAGTTGTTTTCCCAAGGAAAGTAAGGCACACCAGATATTAGGACATTGTGTCAAGGGATTTTAGGATTTAACACATTTGCAGCTGAATATACACTGTGAATTCCACCTCTGATTGTAAAATCATCTTCTCCCTATAGTTCCAATGCACTTTGAGATCAGAGTCACACAGATATCCTTGTTTGTGTTGATTTCTGATTGATGTTGGTCTCTCTCTTTTCTAGCTCCTCCAGTGTGGTGGAATGAATTCCCCAACCCCAACATAAGGCCCTCTCAATCTTTCACTATCCTTGACCATCTTATAAATGCTTAGACCAGTGTTTCTCAACCTTATTTGTACCATGGACCAGCAAGCTAGGTCCTTCCTATTTGGACACCTGCTTACACTAACACTTCTAGAACTGACTAAATGGGTGTCAGAGAGTTGACCATCTGAGGTGCCGGTCCAGGAACCAGAGGTTGAGAAACACTGGCTTAGACTATATCTCACATCTGCATTTTAGAGCTCTTTCAGAGTCATCCAGTTGGCTTCATACTTATCACTCTTAACTACTGTAATAAAACTTTAACTCATGGTCATTTTAGCTAGTATTCGCCATTACTTGGCTTGCTTTAGCCTAAGCGGTCCAAGCACAACGCTCACTTCATACATTTTTGAAATATTAGATGTGGTGTAACATGATTTTAGTCTAGTAGATAGATGTACTATAGATTTGATGTGTTTGGTAGTTCGCCACATCAGCCTCAAATTAGTGACGATAGTATGGTTGATTATAATAATATTTTCCAGTGGGAGTGAAGTCCTGGATAGAAGAGGAGTGTGAGGACATTCAAACACCACAATGTCCTGCCGGGTAAGTAATTTTCCACAACTACAGTACTTTCTCTGTGAGAAACACTTTCATACACCACAGTCTGAAGATAGGATCTACTGTTGAACTTGGAGGTCCCACTGTGCTATAAGGGAGAGCACAGCACAGTCCTTGATTGAAACTGCTTGATAGTATATACACACAGTGTGCTTTTGTTACTTAGTCATACAACAATCTGTGCGTACTACAGACAAAAACACACCACATCGGTAGCCGATGTGAGCAAGACCTTTAAACAGGTCAACATTCACAAGGCTGCGGGGCCAACAGGATTAACCCAAATACATTACTCCTGGCTTTTATGATGGAGAAGTTGTAGTGCAGATGTTCAGTGTCTATGGAAACTTAGCTAATGGGGCTGTGTATTGGGGGGGCGGGGTGTGTGTGTGTCTGGCGTGTTGTGCAATAAGGACGGGACCACAGATTTGTTAGACTATGGAAAAGTAAACAGCTGGTTGTCTTGAAGCCATTTTTAGTCTGAAAGATCTTTCCAAAGTGCTTTGAACTAATTAACGTTGTTTTTCTTTTGAATGTTTTTTTCTTTTCTTAATGACCTGTTGTCACTCATTCTTGTGTTTTATCTTTTTTTTTGGGGGGGGGTTCCATTGACTATAACTTCAAATTAGGGTTTATTTTATGAGTCGTTAGCCTTCACAGGAAAACACCGAAATCAAAGCGACTTACAGTCATGCGTGCATACATTTTTGTGTATGGGTGGTCCCGAGGATCGAACCCACTACCTTGGCGTTACAAGCGCCGTGCTCTACCAGTTGAGCTACAGAGGACCACAACAACATCACTTATCTCTGTTACCCCTTATGTTGGAGAAAAGAGAGAGGGAGCGGAAGAAAGAGAGGGAAGGAAGAAAAGGAAGAAAGAGAGGGAGAAAAAAAGCGATGTATTTCAGTTGAAAGTTTCCGTTCTCGGGGAAAGGGGAAACTGTTTAACCCACAGGCCTTTGATACATCTGACTCATCTTGGATGGAGACATCCAGCAACAGACCTCTTCCTGCCCCTCCCCTTCTTCTCTCTGTGTGGGCTGAATCCACCCTGCCTTTCCTTCTCATCTAGTCCGTTCACGTCAGTTCCCCCCATTCAAAGGGCTGCTTTGTGTTCCTCCACATAAAGCCACAGCACCACTACTGTATCAGTGGAACTGGACCATCCACACTGTGCCAGACTCAGACAGATTTAGATTCATGCTTTCCAGGAAAAATGTATGTTCTGTTTTAACCTCAATACAGCTCATTCTCTTTCTCTGTTTGTATCCCCAGTTTTTCCAAACCCCCTCTGATCCTGGTGTCTATGGATGGCTTCCGGGCAGGTTATTTAAAGGCCTACGGCAGTCTTCTTCCAGTCATCAGCAAATTACGTAAGTCACCAAGCACACCATCGTTTTCTGGCGTGTAGGGCAACCTTTGGCCAGAGACCTTGCAAAGAAGTTGTTTTCTGGTTGAAATTTGGTTTCAGGTTGAAACGACGTCAGATTACAACCAAGTAAAGACGTCGCTTACTGGTGGCTAAAAAGACATGTAAAAACATTATCGTCTTTTCAACCAATTTGGGGGAAATGATCCTGTTTCAAGAAACAATTCTGTTTATTTGGCCGCTTATGTCAGCGCCGTCGCAAAAGACGTCAGTCTGACCTCTTTTAAACCCATTTGGTGAAATGATCCTTTTACTTTGGCATCTTTTAACTAGTTTTCATTTCCTTCTATTTCAGGCAACTGTGGCACCACTACCTCATACATGAGACCTGCCTATCCCACCAAGACCTTCCCCAACCACTACACCATTGTGACTGTAAGCGTGTTGCTCTGCTTGTCTTAGTTGATCTAGTGGTCCTCTGTAGCTCAACTGGTAGAGCACGGCGCTTGTAACGCCAAGGTAGTGGGTTCGATCCCCAGGACAACCCATACACAAAAATGTATGCACGCATGACTGTAAGTCGCTTTGGATAAAAGCGTCTGCTAAATGGCATATTATTATTATCTAATATGGAATCAGTCAGGCGTCGGTTACTCTGCAAAATTGTATACACAACTGGCTTATTTGTTTATTTGAAAATGGAATCCACTTAAAAGAAAGATGAATCTTTAAATCACCTTATCCATCAAATAGTAACTTACCACTAATGATAACAAAGGACCTCCTCTTGTGGCTTGATGGTGGACATGCTGCATCTCAGGAGAAACCGTGGTTGAGGTATGCAATCATGGGCGGTGATTTCATTAACCCACACCTTTCAAATAGCCGCCAGACTTCGCTTTCAACACACAGTGGGTTAACCTGTGGCTCCAGTGGGTTAACCTGTGGCTCCAGTGGGTTAACCTGTGGCTCCAGTGGGTTAACCTGTGGCTCCAGTTGGTTAGCCTGTGGCTCCAGTGGGTTAACCTGTGGCTCCAGTGGGTTAACCTGTGGCTCCAGTGGGTTAACCTGTGGCTCCAGTGGGTTAACCTGTGGCTCCAGTGGGTTAACCTGTGGCTCCAGTGGGTTAACCTGTGGCTCCAGTTGGTTAACCTGTGGCTCCAGTTGGTTAGCCTGTGGCTCTCTGTGATGAAGTGGTTTAGATGTAAAGTTACAGATGATAGGTCCACTTACTTAGCCCTGCAGCTGTCAAAGCACTGGTGTGTGTGTGTGTGTTACTCCCACAGGGCCTCTATCCAGAGTCCCATGGGATCGTGGACAACAAGATGTACGACGTGACCCGCAACGCATCTTTCAGTCTGAGAGTTCCCGAGAAATTCAATGCCAAATGGTACCAAGGAGAACCAGTGAGTGGATACATTGGAATACACAACAGTGCAAATCATGCGCCTTCGTTCAATGTTAGTTTACTGGTAGAGCTTCTTGGTTTTAGGATTATGTGGCCCTAGTGTTAGGAGAAATATAACCTGAAGACTGGTAGCCTGAAATCGAGAACCGAGAATGTTTTGCTTACATTCCACTCCTTCACGTCATGTTAAGAATGATCAGTCAAACAGACTGGTACCCAGGCTAGAAGAGTGGAGCTTGGGAAGACATAAGGAGTCCTGTTGTTGTTAGAACAAGTCACAGACGGCACTTCGAGATGATTTCCTCCTGAAACATTTAGCTGTAAAAATGCATGAGGAATAATAACATGAATGTTGTTGAGGAAATTCCCTTGAACTGTGTTTACTAAAACAACCCTAACGATAAGACATAATGACATCACAGAACGGTGCCAAAGAACATTCTGGATTCTGTCATCTCCATCTCATCTGTGCACAAATCAAAACATTGACTGACAAGGAGAAAATGGCGCTAATTCAAAGTCTCAGCCTTGTCACATAATGTACATAATGATATATGAAGTGTTGAGTGAGAACAGTAGTTATGGGTCTTTGATCATGATGCACTCTAATTAGCTTTCTATGAATTGTGCGAGGCAGTTGTTTTCAGTGACAGCTCTCCTCTTTAACTCTCTGAGATGGGTGAATCCGTCTGCTCCACATAATGTGCCTCTTGAAATAATGATGGATTCTGCCTCCGCAAAATGACAGCCCTGCGAGGGCTTCGGCTTGTGCTTGTTTAAGCGCTCCTGTGGTTTTCACTCAAATGGGAGGCCCCTCCTCTTCAACTCTGTGACAGTAAGTCCCCTTTAAAGGGATATTCAACCCAAATGACAAAATTATTATATACATATATATTGTTTTAACAAGTTAGTTAAGAACAAATTATTATTTACAATGACGGCCTACTAGCAGGAGGAAACAGATATGTAATTTTCTCATTTGGGTGAACTATCCCTTTAAAGTCATACTCTACATGACAAGTGCCTCTCTTCAGGGAAAAAGGGCAGTGTCTCAGAATGAGAAATAGACATGTCTACCATTATCTTTAATGGAGAGTGTTTACATTAAGCATGTAGGGGAAACACTTTGTCTTGATGTTTAATCAATACATTTACATTTAAGTCATTAACCAGACGCTCTTATCCAGAGCGACTTAGTTTGTGCATTCATCTTAAGAAACCTAGGTGAGACAACCACATATCACAGTCCATAATAATAATACAACCAAATAAATCCAAATGTACTTATGTCTTTCCACATCATGTGTGGAGAAAGTCAGGAAGATGAGACCTCTAATCCTTAAATAGTGTTATTGATGAACATATATCATTTGTTAGGACAAAAGTTTAGCTGTAATGGATAGTACTGCTTGCTCTGTAATGAACATAATACAATATGTAATGAACATATTGTAGTGAGCGGGAAGCAAACCCAGGTTGCTGGCCTGAACTGCAAACAGCCTACGCATCGCGCCAATAGGGTTAACCCACTGGGAGGGAATTATATCGTGGCTCATATAGCGAGGATCACTACTATAGGTCAATTCTGATGAGTTTATTGGGGAAGTCTTTAGATGTAATGATAAAGCAATTCTGATGTACCTGAATGAATGCGCTATTAGGCTAGCTATTTTTAGTGGTCTGTTTTGACTATCAGTGCACCTCTCCTGTCTGTCTCTCTCTAGGTTTGGCTCACTGCCATGGACAATAACCTGAAGTCAGCCACATTCTTCTGGCCGGGCTCTGATGTGGCAGTCAATGGAAGATTACCTGACTTCTATAAGAAGTATGACAGGTGAGAGACTTGCGTAATGATCTTTCTTATCCGTGTTTGTTTATGGTCACAGTAAGGAGGAGTAGGTAATTATCCTATTGTGAATACCACATCTATTTGTTTTCTAGGATATAAAGTATGAATGTGTTATTTGGAGGTGACCAGCAGTGTGTTTTAAGCTATCCATAGTGATGCATTCTAAAGTAAGAAATAAAGCAGTATCTTTGTCTTAGGAACATCCCATTTGAGGAGAGAATCTCAACCATATTTCAATGGCTGAATTTGCCTAAAGGGGAAAGGTATGGTAATATGCTTCTTATAACCATTAAATGAACATCATTTTGAAGGACAGACCAAACACTTACGTACCTTTCATTTGATAGGACCTCACTATGTAATTGGTGTCATTTCGTTTTGTTTTCATATAGGCCAGATTTTTACACTCTCTACGTGGAAGAACCAGACTCTGCCGGCCACCGATACGGACCAATGAGCAGCCAGGTCAGATCCATCTCTATTCATTCAACCCACCAATCAAGTGGGGGGTAATTTATAACCAATCAAAGCAGGCCCAGCAAAGGCCACAAAGTAGTCAGGCAGAACTCCTGGGCCTTGTAAACTCAGCAAAAAAATAAACGTCCCTTTTTCAGGACCCTGTCTTTCAAATATAATTTGTAAAAATCCAAATAGCTTCACAGATCTTCATTGTAAAGGGTTTAAACACTGTTTCCCATGCTTGTTCAATGAACCATGAACAATTAATGAACAAGCACCTGTGAAATGGTCGTTAAGACACTAACAGCTTACAGACGGTAGGCAATTAAGGTCACAGTTATGAAAACTTAGGACACTAAATAGGCCTTTCTACTGACTCTGAAAAACACCAAAAGAAAGATGCCAAGGGTCCCTGCTCATCTGCATGAATGTGCCTTAGGCATGCTGCAAGGAGGCATGAGGACTGCAGATGTGGCCAGGGCAATAAATTGCAATGTCCGTACTGTGAGACACCTAAGACAGCGCTACAGGGAGACAGGACGGACAGCTGATCATCCTCGCAGTGGCAGACCATGTGTAACAACACCTGCACAGGATCGGTACATCCGAACATCACACCTGCGGGACAGGTACAGGATGGCAACAACAACTGCCCGAGTTACACCAGGAACACACAATCCCTCCATCAGTGCTCAGACTGTCTACAATAGGCTGAGAGAGGCTGGACTGAGGGCTTGTACGCCTGTTGTAAGGCAGGTCCTCACCAGACATCACCGGCAACAATGTCGCCTATGGGCACAAACCCACCGTCGCTCTTCACTGACGAGTCGCGGTTTTGTCTCACCAGGGGTGATGGTCGGATTCGCGTTTATCGTCGAAGGAATGAGCGTTACACCGAGGCCTGTACTCTGGAGCGGGATTGATTTGGAGGTGGAGGGTCCGTCATGGTCTGGGGCGGTGTGTCACAGCATCATCGGACTGAGCTTGTTGTCATTGCAGGCAATCCCAACGCTGTGCGTTACAGGGAAGACATCCTCCTCCCTCATGTGGTACCCTTCCTGCAGGCTCATCCTGACATGACCCTCCAGCATGACAATGCCACCAGCCATACTGCTCGTTCTGTGTGTGATTTCCTGCAAGACAGGAATGTCAGTGTTCTGCCATGGCCAGCGAAGATCCCGGATCTCAATCCCATTGGATCGGAGGGTGAGGGCTAGGGCCATTCCCCCCAGAAATGTCTGGGAACTTGCAGGTGCCTTGGTGGAAGAGTGGGGTAACATCTCACAGCAAGAACTGGCAAATCTGGTGCAGTCCATGAGGAGGGGATGCACTGCAGTACTTAATGCAGCTGGTGGCCACACCAGATACTGACTGTTACTTTTGATTTTGACCCCCCCTTTGTTCAGGGACACATTATTCAATTTATGTTAGTCACATGTCTGTGGAACTTGTTCAGTTTATGTCTCAGTTGTTGAATCTTATGTTCATACAAATATTTACACATGTTAAGTTTGCTGAAAAGAAACGCAGTTGACAGTGAGAGGACGTTTCTTTTTTTTCTGAGTTTATAACATGTGGTGTTATGAATGACAATGTACTGTATTTGCAGGTGATTGAGGCCCTGCTGAACGTGGACAGGTTGTTAGGACTTCTAATGGACGGCCTGAAACAGAAGAACCTTCACCGCTGTGTCAACCTGGTGCTTCTGTCTGACCACGGTGAGCAGCATGTTGCCACAACACACAGCCTGCGATCAACAATCAGCAGCCATGTTTTCTACATTTACATTTTAGTCATTTAGCAGACGCTCTTATCCAGAGCAACTTACAGTTAGTGAGTGCATACATATATATATATATTTTTTTTTAATACTGGCCCCCCGTGGGAAACGAACCCACAACCCTGGCGTTGCAAGCGCCATGCTCTACCAACTGAGCTACAGCATTCAGATGAAACAGTAGATTGGAACGTGACTTGACTTATTGTTTTAGCTCCTACTGGAGCATAGAGCCTCAAGAAGGAAATGTACAGTACAGGAGAAACACTGTTTCTCAGAGATAAGCACTAATAAAATCAATGTGGATGCATTGAGCCATTTAGTGTTTTTTGGCAAATGAAAGTTGTTTACTTTATTTTATGGCTCTGCTGGAAATCATAAGGTGATGCAATAGTGAGCATCCACTACTACTGAACATGAAAGAGGAGTTGGTCTAGGGGGGAAAAGGGAAGAAAATAAAGAAATATGAAGTAGCTGATTTTCCGACATCACTAAGTATCATATCGAGAGACAGTATCTGGCAGCAAAATGATGGCTAACGTCCCTTAGCTATTGTATAATGGCTGCATTGCTCCTGCCTTATAACACAGAAATCTGCTATCAAACTCACTCATTAAGTAGTTGTTTACAGATTTTATTGTACAAGTAGCACTTCAGAAAGAAAACATAACAATTAACAGTGTAGCCATAATGTATATTACCACAACACTTTTATTTTCTGTTTTTTGTGTGTTTTTTTTTATGCTATAGTTCCTCTGTTGAGTAACTTTACGATGTGGCATTGTCTTCCAGCCTCTGGCCTGTACTCTGGGGTCCTCTATTGTGTGGGTGTTTGGATGCTTACTGTCAGCCACACATACAGTTTGGTATGGCTGAGACCTTGGTAGCATCCTAAATGGCACCCTATTCCCTATTTAGTACACTACTTTTGACCAGGGCCCATAAGGCTGGTCAAAAGTAGTGTACTATATAGGGAATAGGGTGCCATGTGGGATGCAACACTAGAACCTGTTGCAGGGGAATCACATGCCAGGGTGAAAACGATTTGTAAAACAAGGTCAGAGTGAATGCTGAAACAGCTGTGAATTATTTAGCAAAAACCAGCATGAGGCAGCCAGGGAGGTTTACAGAGGGAGGTCTGTGAAGAAGAGATGCTCGCAACATCTGCATAGCATTTGACATGTCTTGTAATTATGGCATTATGTGTGTGAAGGATTAGCAAAATTTAATTAATGTGGCGGCACCGACCGATGGCTGCTCAACTGGCCTTGTAATAAGGTCCACGTCGCAGAGTTGTAATTTTGATGTCAGGTTTTTAATATAACAAATATCATATGGGAGTCCTTTTTATTTAGCTTTTACCAAATATTGCATTGCTCTTTGGGTTATTTTTAGTCAGGAAAAGACTGGTTGTGGTTGATTTCACATTTGCCGTTAAGAATGATTGATTGGGAAATGGAGGATATAATCCTAGTAACAATCATCTGTTTATAATTTCAAATTAACAGTTTGTTCAGTTAAAAAAGTCATTTTTTCTGTCTGAAATCTGGTACAGATTAGACCGCCTAATTATGGTGCTGTTTGAAGTCCTATACTGTCCTTTCTCATTCTCCATTTCTCTCCTCATGCTTCTCCTATTGCTCTGACTGCCCAGTTGCCAGGAACAACAATACAAACAATGGCGATTGTTTTTTAAATGGTGACCGTGTGTTTATTGTAATTGCAGGAATGGAGGAAGCTTCCTGCAAAAAGGCTGCATTCGTAAGCTTGTACCAGGACAACATTGACGACTTCACTGTCATCCAAGGCCCTGCCGCGCGAATCCGACCCAAGAACCTCCCGGAAGACTTCTTCTCCTGTGAGTAACTGTTGATGATGACAACATGTCACTTCCAGCTGTCTTCCTCCCTCTTCCTGGCCTTACGCAATACCATCCAGTGTTACAGCAGCTCCTAATTCACTCCCTTCCCATTGGCCCTTCCCCTTTTGATTATGGCAGATTAGTAAGGTGTAAGCAATAATTAAGGTAGAAGCTTCACCACTACACTGGGGCAGCAGGTAGCCTAGCGGTTAGAGAGACAAGCCAGCCAGTTCGAATCCCGGGTCCAACGAAAAACATCTGTTGGGAAGTGAGCTGGCAACCGAAGGGTTGGGGGTTTTGGCCCCCAGGGGAAGGGGTAAAGCGGTTGGGGCCAAGGGGAAGAGGTAAAGAGGTTGGGGCCAAGGGAAGGGGTAAAGAGGTTGGGCGAGGGAAGGGGTAAAGAGGTTGGGGCCAAGGGGAAGGGGTAAAGCGGTTGGGGCCAAGGGAAGGGGTAAAGCGGTTGGGGCCAAGGGGAAGGGGTAAAGCGGTTGGGGCCAAGGGGAAGGGGTAAAGAGGTTGGGCCAAGGGAAGGGGTAAAGAGGTTGGGGCCAAGGGGAAGGGGTAAAGCGGTTGGGGCCAAGGGGAAGGGGAAAAGTGGTTGGGGCCCAGGGAAGGGGTAAAGAGGTTGGGGCCAAGGGGAAGGGGTAAAGAGGTTGGGGCCAAGGGGAAGGGGTAAAGTGGTTGGGCCAAGGGGAAGGGGTCAAGTGGTTGGGGCCAAGGGGAAGGGGTCAAGTGGTTGGGGCCAAGGGGAGGGGGTCAAGAGGTTGGGGCCAAGGGAAGGGGTCAAGAGGTTGGGGCCAAGGGGAAGGGGTAAAGCGGTTGGGGCCAAGGGGAAGGGGGTAAAGCGGTTGGGGCCAAGGGAAGGGGTAAAGTGGTTGGGGCCACGGGGAAGGGGTAAAGTGGTTGGGGCCAAGGGGAAGGGGTAAAGCGGTTGGGGCCAAGGGGAAGGGGTAAAGTGGTTGGGCCAAGGGGAAGGGGTCAAGTGGTTGGGGCCAAGGGGAAGGGGTAAAGCGGTTGGGGCCAAGGGGAAGGGGTAAAGTGGTTGGGGCCAAGGGAAGGGGTAAAGCGGTTGGGCCAAGGGGAAGGGGTAAAGCGGTTGGGGCCAAGGGAAGGGGCAAAGCGGTTGGGCCAAGGGAAGGGATAAAGCGGTTGGGCCAAGGGGAAGGGGTAAAGCGGTTGGGCCAAGGGAAGAGGTAAAGCGGTTGGGGCCAGTGGGAAGGGGTAAAGCGGTTGGGCCAAGGGGAAGGGGTAAAGCGGTTGGGCCAAGGGGAAGGGGTAAAGCGGTTGGGGCCAAGGGGAAGGGGTAAAGTGGTTGGGGCCAAGGGAAAGGGGTAAAGCGGTTGGGGCCAAGGGAAGGGGTAAAGCGGTTGGGCCAAGGGAAGGGATGAAGCGGTTGGGCCAAGGGGAAGGGGTAAAGCGGTTGGGCCAAGGGAAGAGGTAAAGCGGTTGGGGCCAGTGGGAAGGGGTAAAGCGGTTGGGCCAAGGAGAAGGGGTAAAGCGGTTGGGGCCAAGGGGAAGGGGTAAAGAGGTTGGGGCCAAGGGGAAGGGGTAAAGCGGTTGGGGCCAAGGGGAAGGGGTAAAGTGGTTGGGGCCAAGGGGAAGGGGTAAAGCGGTTGGGGCCAAGGGGAAGGGGTAAAGTGGTTGGGGCCAAGGGGAAGGGGTAAAGCGGTTGGGGCCAAGGGGAAGGGGTAAAGAGGTTGGGGCCAAGGGGAAGGGGTAAAGCGGTTGGGCCAAGGGGAAGGGTTGCCAGAGGTCATGGCTGCCGTTTTACGGTCTCCTAACCAATTGTGCTATTGTGTGTGTTTTTTCGCGTTATTTGTAACTAATTTTTTACATAAGGTTTCTGCCACCGACTCTTATGACCGAAAAGAGCTTCTGGATATCAGAACAGCGATTACTCACCTCGTACTGGACGAAGATTAAGAGGTTGGGCCAAAGGGAAGGGGTAAAGCGGTTGGTGCCAAGCGGTTGGGGCCAAGGGAAAGGGGTAAAGTGGTTGGGGCCAAGGGGAAGGGGTAAAGCGGTTGGGGCCAAGGGGAAGGGGTAAAGCGGTTGGGCCAAGGGGAAGGGGTAAAGCGGTTGGGGCCAAGGGGAAGAGGTAAAGCGGTTGGGCCAAGGGGAAGGGGTAAAGCGGTTGGGGCCAAGGGGAAGGGGTAAAGCGGTTGGGCCAAGGGGAAGGGGTAAAGAGGTTGGGGCCAAGGGGAAGGGGTAAAGCGGTTGGGCCAAGGGGAAGGGGTAAAGCGGTTGGGGCCAAGGGGAAGGGGTAAAGTGGTTGGGGCGAAGGGGAAGGGGTAAGGCGGTTGGGGCCAATGGGAAGGGGTGCCAGAGGTGATGGCTGCCGTTTTACGGGCTCCTAACCAATTGTGCTATTGTGTGTGTTTTTTCGCGTTATTTGTAACGAATTTTGTACATAATGTTTCTGCCACCGACTCTTATGACCGAAAAGAGCTTCTGGATATAAGAACAGCGATTACTCACCTCGTACTGGACGAAGATTCTTTCTTTAACGAGTCGGACGCGAAAGATTTACTTCAGACACCCGACAAGGCCCAAATCCCAGTCATTCGCATGAAGAAGAGACGGAGATAAGGGGACGTAGGTCGGGGTGCCTTGTAAGAATCTGACGGCGAGTGGGTAACCCGCCTCTGCCATCAGTCCTATTAGCCAACATACAATCATTGGATAATAAACTGATGAGCTCCGATCAACACTATCCTACCAACGGGACATAAAAAACTGTAATATCTTATGTTTCACTGAGTCGTGGCTGAACGACGACATGAATAACATACAGCTGGCTGGGTTTTCCTTGCATCGGCAAGATAGAACAGCAGCCTCCGGTAAGACAAGGGGTGGAGGTCTGTGTGTATTTGTCAATAACAGCTGGTGCACAAAATCTAATATTAAGGAAGTCTCAAGGTTTTGCTTGCCTGAGATAGAGTAGTAGGTAGTCTCATGATAAGCTGTAGACTAACTATTTATGAAGAGAGTTTTCATCTATGTTTTTCGTAGCTGTCCATTTACCACCACAAACCGATGCTGGCACTAAGACTGCACTCAACGAGCTGTATAAGGCCATAAGCAAACAAAAAAATGCTCATCCAGAAGCGGCGCTCCTAGTGGCCGGGGACTTTAATGCAGGGAAACTTACATCCGTTTTACCTAATTTCTACCAGCATGTTAAATGTGCAACCAGAGGAAAAAAAACTCTAGACCACCTTTATTCCACACACAGAGACGCGTACAAAGCCCTCCATTTGGCAAATCTGACCGTAACTCTATCCTCCTAATTCCTGCTTACAAGCAAAAACTAAAGCAGGAAGTACCAGTGACTCGCTCAATACAGAAGTGGTCAGATGACGCAGATGCTAAGCTACAGGACTGTTTTGCTAGCACAGACTGGAATATGTTCCGGGATTCTTCCGATGGCATTGAGGAGTACACCACATCAGTCACTGGCTTCATCAATAAGTGCATCAATGATGTCGTCCCCAAAGTGACCGTGCGTACATACCCCAACCAGAAGCCATGGATTACAGGCAACATCCGCACTGAGCTAAAGGGTAGAGCTGCCGCTTTCAAGGAGCGGGATTCTAACCCGGATGCTTATAAGAAATCCCACTATGCCCTCAGACGAACCAACAAACAGGCAAAGCGTCAATACAGGACTAAGATTTTATCCCACTACACCGGCTCCGACGCTCGTCGGAAGTGGCAGGACTTGCAAACTATTATGGACTACAAAGGGAAGCACAGCCGCGAGCTGCCCATTGACAGAACCCTCCTGCACTCCCTCAGTTCCCTCCTGCAACCTCTTCCCTTAACATGATCAAGACAAAGGAGATGTTTGTGGACTACAGGAAAAGGAGGGCCGAGCACGCCCCCATTCTCATCAACGGGACTGTAGTGGAGCAGTTCCTTGGTGTCCACATCACTGGCGAACTGTCATGATCCAAACACACCAAGACAGTCTTGAAGAGGGCACAACAATGCCTATTCCCCCTCAGGAGACTGAAACGATTTTGCATGGGTCCTCAGATCCTCAAAAAGTTATACAGCTGCACCATCGAGAGCATCCTGACTGGTTGCATCACCGCCTGGTATGGCAACTGCTCGGCCTCCGACCGCAAGGCACTACAGAGGGTAGTATGTACGGCCCAGTACATCACTGGGGCCAAGCTTCCTGCCATCTAGGACCTCTATACCAGGCGGTGTCAGAGGAAGGCCCTAAAAATTGCCAAAGACTCCAGCCACCCTAGTCATAGACTGTTCTCTCAGCGGTACCAGAGCGCCAAGTATAGGTCCAAAAGGCTTTTTAACAGCTTCTACCCCCAAGCCATAAGACTCCTGAACAGCTAACCAAATGGCTAAACGGACTATTTGCATTGACCCCCCCTAATTGTTACGCTGCTGCTACTCTCTGTTTATTATCTATGCATAGTCAATTTACCTCTACACACATTGACTCTGTACCGGTACTCCCTGTATATAGACTCGTTACTGTTATTTTATTCTTGCTCTTTATTTATGTTTTATTTTTTACTTCTGTTTATTTAGTAAATACTTTCTTAACACTTATTTTTCTTAAAACGGTGTTGTTGGTTAAGGGCTTGTAATTAAGCATTTCACTGTAAGGTATTGTATTCGGCGCATGTGACAAATACAATTGTATTTGATTTTATTTGAAAGCGGTTGGGGCCAAGGGAAGGTGTCAAGAGGTAGGGGCCCAGGGAAGGGGTCAAGAGGTTGGGGTCCAGGAAAGGGGTAAAGAGGTTGGGGCCAAGGGAAGGTGTCAAGAGGTTGGGGCCAAGGGAAGGGGTCAAGAGGTAGGGGCCAAGGGAAGGGGTCAAGAGGTTGGGGCCAAGGGAAGGGGTAAAGAGGTTGGGGCCAAGGGAAGGGGTAAAGAGGTTGGGGCCAAGGGAAGGGGTCAAGAGGTTGGGGCCAAGGGAAGGGGTAAAGAGGTTGGGGCCAAGGGAAAGGGTAAAGAGGTTGGGGCCAAGGGAAGGGGTCAAGAGTGATTTGGGAAGGGGAAGGTCATGACCCTTGAGTTACCAACCATGTCTGTTTTTATTCCCCCAGTCGACTATGAAGGCCTGGTGAAGAATCTGTCGGTATGTGAAGAATATGTGCCCCGTTGACTTCTGTGTTCATAAGATGAATTAAAAATTATCTGCTTGCCTTAGCTCATGTCAAACAGGCCTCTCCCTCTGTCCCTTCATTGACTCTCTGCTCTTCTCTTGCTGTGTGTTTTGAAGTGCAGGAGCCCTGACCAGCCCATGAGGCCCTACCTCAAAGAGCACCTCCCCAAACGGATGCACTTTGCTAACAACGTGCGCATCGAGAAGGCCCATCTCTACATGAAGCCTGGCTGGCAGGCAGCTCTGTATGTCATAACACATCTCTCTTGTTTGCTTTGTTTGAAGTGCCTGATTCCCCCAAATACCCCCACCCTGACATATGTGTTTTTATGATGTCTTTATTCATACATATGTGGGATCTTAATTTGAACAGTTTAGTCTCAGGAGTAAAATAATCCTGCAGCAGAAGGATTTGATTATTCTCAAAAAAGTTTTGATAGGCTATAGTTTAGGCGTTAGATCTAGTGAGCGAAATATAATTTCAGTGAATGTATGTAAATCACAAGGCTCATTCTCTGTGACAACAGATCAAATTAAGGTACGACATCTATAGGAACCGTATACAGTATGAACCATAAAACAAAGTGTTGCGTTTCTTAAAAATGACATTTAGGGTTATCACACAACCTAAGCTGCACTCTTAGCTTTACTCTGGCATTAAGCCAAAGTATCTGTTGTGGAATAACATAATTAAATAAGTACTCTTTTAAATATTTATAAGTTACTTAAGTTAGCCTACTCATCACGGTTCACTGCTTTTTCAAGTCATGAGTTCCAGGAAGTAAATCAGCACCAGTTAGAACTACACAGTGTCCGTTGACATTCACTTTAAATGTTGTGCCTACATGCACTAGTCCCTATATGCATCTCCCTACATGTACTTTGAAAGCAGTTACAGGTACTTGCAAAAGGTCATCCCACTTTATATTTATACGAAAAAGTACAAAAATGTATGCACTCACTACTGTGGGTCGCTCTGGATAAGAGCGTCTGCTAAATCTTGTTATGTTTAACTGTCTGTTGCTATGAGCCATTATTCGACAAGACGACTTCTAAAGAATCTCACTAGCCCTAACTTAACCCATGAAATTCTCAACAGCTGCCACACGTGAAAAGTGACAGCTGGTCTCAGCTTAACAGAAAGCCTATTAACATACAGTACCAGTCAAAAGTTTGGACACAACTACTCATTCCAGGGTTTTTCTTTATTTTTACTATTTTCTACATTGTAGAATAATAGTGAAGACATCAAAACTATGAAATAACACATATGGAATCATGTAGTAACCAAAAAAGTGTTAAACAAATCAAAATATATTTTATATTTGAGATTCTTCAAATAGCCACCCTTTGCCTTGATGACAGCTTTGACACTCTTGGAATTCTCTCAACCACCTTCACCTGGAATGCTTTTCCAACGGTCTTGAAGGAGTTCCCACATATGCTGAGCACTTGTTGGCTGCTTTTCCTTCAATCTGCGGTCCGACTCATCCCAAACCATCTCAATTGGGTTGAGGTCAGGGAATTGTGGAGGCCAGGTCATTTGTTGCAGCACTCCATCACTCTCCTTCTTGGTAAAATAGCCCTTACACAGCCTGAAGGTGTGTTAGGTCATTGTCCTGTTGAAAAACAAATTATAGTCCCACTATGCCCAAACCAGATGTGATGGCGTATCGCTGCAGAATGCTGTGGTAGCCATGCTGGTTAAGTATGCCTTGAATTCTAAATAAATCACAGACAGTGTCACCAGCAAAGCACCCCCACACCATAACACCACCTCCTCCATGCTTTACGGTGGGAAATACACATGCGGAGATCATCCATTCACCCACACCGCGTCTCACAAAGACACGGCGGTTGTAACCAAAAATCTCAAATTTGGACTCCAGACCAAAGGACACATTTCCACCGGTCTAATGTCCATTGTTCGTGTTTCTTGGCCCAAGCAGGTCTCTTCTTCTTATTGGTATTCTTTAGTAGTGGTTTCTTTGCAGCAATTTGACCATGAAGGCCTGATTCACACAGTCCCCTCTAAACAGTTGATGTTGAGATGTGTCTGTTACTTGAACTCTGTGAAGCATTTATTTGGGCTGCAATTTCTGAGGCTGGTAACTCCAATGAACTTATCCTCTGCAGCAGAGGTAACTGAGTCTTCCATTCCTGTGGCCATCTTCATGAGAGCCAGTTTCATCATAGCGCTTGATGGTTTTTGCGACTGCACTTGAAGAAACTTTCAAAGTTCTTGAAATGTTCCGTATTGACTGACCTTCATGTCTTAAAGTAATGCTGGACTGTCGTTTCTCTTTGCTTATTTGAGCAGTTCTTGCCATAATATGGACTTTGTCTTTTACCAAATAGGGCTATCTTCTGTATACCCCCCTACCTTGTCACTACACAACTGATTGGCTCAAATGCATTAAGAAGGAAAGAAACTCCACAAATTAACTTTTAAGAAGGCACACCTGTTAATTGAAATGCATTCCAGGTGACTACCTCATGAAGCTGGTTGAGAGAATGCCAAGAGTGTGCAAAGCTGTCATCAAGGCAAAGGGTGGCTATTTGAATATGTTTAACACTTTTTTGGTTACTACATGAATCCATGTGTTATTTCATAGTTTTGATGTCTTCACTATTATTCTACAATGTAGAAAATAGTAAAAATAAAGAAAAACCCTTGAATGAGTAGGTGTGTCCAAACTTTGGACTGGCAGTGTACCAACAGACATTTTGTTTTGCCCATGTTTGGGCATTTTTTACGGATGTCTGAAATGGGTGCTGAAAGCTGTTTCTTGTTGATATGGTTGCCACAGCTGAGAATGTGAGCGCTCATTTAGTTGGGTTGGTTTGTACAGCTGTCCAATTGATAACCCCTCAATTTGAGTGTTGTATAAATATATATATAAAATACTGATAACTCAGTGTGGAGGTGTGATGTCCTTTCTAGGAATGGAATAATGTTTTTTCATCTCTGTTCGTCCACAGACAACCTAACGAAGTCAAGTACTGCACTGGTGGATTCCACGGCTCGGATAACGTCTTCAAAAACATGCAGGTCAGGGAAGGGTGAGAGGGATGATGCTGTACGTCAGCTGATACTCTGTGTGACATTACAGTATGGACACTTGGTTATGTACACACCCAGGGAAGCCCATCCTAACATACTGTCTCAAACTAAAGAACACCTAATGCTAATAGCTAGATTACACTTGAATCACATGGAGTTTAGCTACACAGCACAACTCACTAGTTTTATATTTGGACGTGATTAAGTTCTATGATGGAAGCACTACAGAGAGGTAGCCTGAGTCCCAGATCTGATTGTGCCGTCTTGCCATCTCAGATGTAGGATATTTTGTTGCTGAGAATTTTCCTGCAAAGCAGGATATGCAAACGTGTAGTGTATTTTAGTTTTTTAAATGGCTTCTAAAGTTTGTAATTTTCACTTTGAAATTTCAGACTTGATTTGTCGAAAAATTTATCGACCCCTACAAAAAAGTCAATTAATTATAATGCACATTTCCTGTTGCTGCAGGATTCTTTTCCTGCTGTAGCAAACTGGCTAAAATTAAGATCCTACATCTGTATGGCCATTGTCAGGCCAAATGACCCAAACAGATCTGGGAGCTGACCACTGCAGAGGAGCCCCAGTTTGTTAAATCATGCCTGACATTCTTTAGGTTAAATCAAGCTATGTACTCCAAGAGAACATAGGAGCTTTATGAAGATATTAGACCGTCTAGTCTGGCTGCCCCCAGACTGAGCCTTAGCAAGTCTCTCCCCCCAGAAAAACACTGGAATACCATCACCTATAACAGTACAATGTCCTCCCATTCGGAGTTGTGTTGTTTTCCCATGGACATTTTTACTATTTTTACTAGATTTTACTAGATTTCTCCCCATCTCCGTGTTAGTCTTTATGATCGGTCTGTCTATGTTTCCGGCCTGAGAAAATCTCTCCCAAAATAAGCCTGCTGAAATACCATCACCTATAACAGTATGCTTTGTTTCCATTTGTGTTGTGTTCTATCATGGCTATGTTTACTATAGTTTACTAGATTTCTCCTTGGCATCTCCCTGTTCGTCTTTATGTTTATGATAGGTCTGTGTATCTTTCTAGACGTGGTCACACCTGGAATGTGTTGTTGATATAATTATCTTTGCGACTTTACTCACTTCCCTAAAAAAAAACAGGTGCATGAGTCAAAGGAAAGTCTGCTGAAAATATATTCTGTGTGTCTTGCTGCAGACTGGAAGAAAAGCAGACGTAGCTAGCAAGTAACGACATCACCTATTTAATGTAGTAGGCACCCACGTTTTAAAGGGGCAATCAGCAGTTACTACATACATTTTTGGACTTGATATGATATGTGCCCATTGACTCTTGAAGAATACACGTTATGAATGCCTCATTAACTGTCATACCTCATAAGAACCCAAAATATACGTTTGTTTTACTTCAATGTTTGTAAACAAAGTAAATGTAACCAAACACTATATAGCCTCAACATGGTTAAAACAATTTTTTTGATATCATGGATGGTTAGACCTTGCATCCATAGCTCTGAATTTGAGAGGTGTACATTTCTTCAGCCCCATCTCTCAGCTTTTTACTTACAGTGCCTTGCAAAAGTATTCATCCCCCTTGGCGTTTGTCCTATTTTGTTGAATTACAACCTGTAATTTAAATGGATTTTATTTGGATTTCATGTAATGGACATTCACAAAATAGTCGAAATTGGCGAAGTGAAATGAAAAAATAACTTGTTTAAAAAAAGTATACAAAATAAATAACGGAAAAGTGGCGCGTGCATATGTATTCACCCACTTTGCTATGAAGCTCCTAAATAAGATCTGGTGCAACCAATTACCTTCAGAAGTCACATAATTAGTTAAGTAAAGTCCACCTGTATGCAATCTAAGTGTCACATGGTCTGTCACATGATCTCAGTATATATACACCTGTTCTGAAAGGCCCCAGAGTCTGCAACACCGTTAACTAAGGGCACAACCAAGCAAGCGGCACCATGAAGACCAAGGAGCTCTCCAAACAGGTCAGGGACAAAGTTGTGGAGAAGAACAGATCAGGGTTGGGTTGGGCCCCTGGGCACATGCGCTGCATGCCTGGCTGGTATTCGGCCATGATTAACACAACTTTAGATAGCTGACCAGACCAACTACCAATCAAAAAATGTACATGGCTAATTGTCAGCTAATTGAGTGACTGACATAACAAGAGAAAAACTGCTGATGCACAACCAAATTTTGAAATTGCATGAAATTGTATTTTACTATTCTAACTCTCAATAATAAGTTGAGACCCTGACTGAGTTCCAAAAAAAATAAAGTGGGCCCCATGAGAGTTTAGTTCGTTCTCACAGCAGCCGGGGGCCCTAAGCGACCACTTACAGTGGGGAAAAAAAGTATTTAGTCAGCCACCAATTGTGCAAGTTCTCCCACTTAAAAAGATGAGAGAGGCCTGTAATTTTCATCATAGGTACACGTCAACTATGACAGACAAAATGAGAATTTTTTTTCTCCAGAAAATCACATTGTAGGATTTTTTATGAATTTATTTGCAAATTATGGTGGAAAATAAGTATTTGGTCAATAACAAAAGTTTCTCAATACTTTGTTATATACCCTTTGTTGGCAATGACACAGGTCAAACGTTTTCTGTAAGTCTTCACAAGGTTTTCACACACTGTTGCTGGTATTTTGGCCCATTCCTCCATGCAGATCTCCTCTAGAGCAGTGATGTTTTGGGGCTGTCGCTGGGCAACATAGACTTTCAACTCCCTCCAAAGATTTTCTATGGGGTTGAGATCTGGAGACTGGCTAGGCCACTCCAGGACCTTGAAATGCTTCTTACGAAGCCACTCCTTCGTTGCCCGGGCGGTGTGTTTGGGATCATTGTCATGCTGAAAGACCCAGCCACGTTTCATCTTCAATGCCCTTGCTGATGGAAGGAGGTTTTCACTCAAAATCTCACGATACATGGCCCCATTCATTCTTTCCTTTACACGGATCAGTCGTCCTGGTCCCTTTGCAGAAAAACAGCCCCAAAGCATGATGTTTCCTCCCCCATGCTTCACAGTAGGTATGGTGTTCTTTGGATGCAACTCAGCATTCTTTGTCCTCCAAACACAACGAGTTGAGTTTTTACCAAAAAGTTATATTTTGGTTTCATCTGACCATATGACATTCTCCCAATCCTCTTCTGGATCATCCAAATGCACTCTAGCAAACTTCAGACGGGCCTGGACATGTACTGGCTTAAGCAGGGGGACACGTCTGGCACTGCAGGATTTGAGTCCCTGGCGGCGTAGTGTGTTACTGATGGTAGGCTTTGTTACTTTGGTCCCAGCTCTCTGCAGGTCATTCACTAGGTCCCCCGTGTGGTTCTGGTATTTTTGCTCACCGTTCTTGTGATCATTTTGACCCCACGGGGTGAGATCTTGCGTGGAACCCCAGATCGAGGGAGATTATCAGTGGTCTTGTATGTCTTCCATTTCCTAATAATTGCTCCCACAGTTGATTTCTTCAAACCAAGCTGCTTACCTATTGCAGATTCAGTCTTCCCAGCCTGGTGCAGGTCTACAATTTTGTTTCTGGTGTCCTTTGACAGCTTCTTGGTCTTGGCCATAGTGGAGTTTGGAGTGTGACTGTTTGAGGTTGTGGACAAGTGTCTTTTATACTGATAACAAGTTCAAACAGGTGCCATTAATACATGTAACGAGTGGAGGACAGAGGAGCCTCTTAAAGAAGAAGTTACAGGTCTGTGAGAGCCAGAAATCTTGCTTGTTTGTAGGTGACCAAATACTTATTTTCCACCATAATTTGCAAATAAATTCATTAAAAATCCTACAATGTGATTTTCTGGAGAAAAAAAATCTCAATTTGTCTGTCATAGTTGACGTGTACCTATGATGAAAATTACAGGCCTCTCTCATATTTTTAAGTGGGAGAACATGCACAATTGGTGGCTGACTAAAAACTTTTTTTCCCTACTGTATGTCGCTTATGCCTGGAGCCGGCCCAGTGTGTGTGTGTGTAAGTAGGTGTGTGTGTGCATGTGTGTGCGACCACATACTTGTCTGTCTGCTGTGAGAACGCACTAAACTCTCATGGGGCCCACTCACACGTTTCCCTAGTGGATAAATGTTTCCTGGAAGGCCTGAGCTAGCTTGCTGCTAACCTATACTTACTTACCTTACTCAACTCGGCCACAGAGATATACAGTGCCTTGCAAAAGTATTCATCCCTCTTAGCGTTTTTCCTATTTTGTTGCATTACAACCTGTAATTTAAATGGATTTTTATTTGGATTTCATGTATTGGACATAGACAAAATAGTCCAAATTGGTGAAGTGAAATAAAAGAAAATAACTTGTTTCAAAAAATTCAAATAAATAAATAACAAAAGTGGTGCGAGCATATGTATTCACCCCCTTTGCTATGAAGCCCCTAAATAAGATCTGATGCAACCAATTACCTTCAGAAGTCACATAATTAGTTAGATTGCACACAGGTTGACTTTATTTAAGTGTCACATGATCTCGGTATATATACACCTGTTCTGAAAGGCCCCAGAGTCTGCAACACCACTAAGCAAGGGGCACCACCAAGCAAGCGGCACCATGATGACCAAGGAGCTCTCCAAACAGGTCAGGGACAAAGTTGTGGAGAAGTACAGATCAGGGTTGGGTTATAAAAAAATATCCAAAGCTTTGAACATCCCACGGGGGGCACCATTAAATCCATTATTAAAAAATGGAAAGAATATGGCACCACAACAAATGGACAAAAATCCCAGTGGCTAGATGTTCCAAGCTTATAGAGACATACCCCAAGAGACTTGCAGCTGTAATTGCTGCAAAAGGTGGCTCTACAAAGTATTGATTTTGGGGGGGTGAATAGTTATGCACGCTCAAGTTTTCAGTTTTTTTTTTGTCTTATTTCTTGTTTGTTTCACAATAAAAAATATTTTGCATCTTCAAAGTGGTAGGCATGTTGTGTAAATCAAATGATACAAACCCCCAAAAAATCCATTTTAATTCCAGGTTGTAAGGCAACAAAATAGGAAAAATGCCAAGGGGGGTGAATACTTTCGCAAGCCACTGTAAACAAGGGCTGGAAGACCCCCTTTTTATTGTTTCTACTGCTGATTGCCGCTTTAAGGCTCATCTTATGATTATTTCAAAATGTTGATTGCTTTTCAAGTAATTTAAGTACTTAAACTCCCATACAGTTTACCTTTAGCTATTTTGATGTTTACACAAGGTCTATTTGTGGTTTTGACTCCTCCGTAGGTGGAGGGAAATTAGAACTAAATGAGATGGTGAAATTGTGGTTATTTTGTTCTTCTCTCCATACACATTAAACATGTCTTCTCCACGGGTATGAATAGTCTCCTCTATCTATTCAGTTATTCCAGTGAAAGTGAATTAATTTAGTTTTTGTATATTTCAGACCATTTTCATCGGTTATGGACCAGGGCTGAAATACAAGACCCACGTTGCACCTTTTGAAAACATTGAAGTCTACAACCTCCTGTGTGGTAAGCCTGTTAGTCAATGGACCATTTAACATGGGGACAGGGGGCAATGTCCTGTTGCATAACTAGAAAGGATTAGCCTGAGTGCCAGTCTGTTTCTGCTCTCTTGTCATGCCAAAGGAGTGGAATGATATCTAAACAGACTGGTACCCAGGCTAAGTATTACTTCTCTAAAGTGAAACTATTCCAGCCAGCTTTACATTCATTATAGCATCATTTCAACCACTTTTATACAGAACTCTGAGACCATTCCTCTATTTCTCGACATTGTGATACGTTTCAAAGAGGATGTGCCGGTTGACCAGGCCACAGCACCACCGCTGGAAACAAAGTCCATAGTCACACAGCTATTCTGTACAGTCAGCCCACTAGATAGTCAGTTAGAGAAAATACCTTTTCAACTCTCTAATATCACTTTGTTTCTCTCCCCCCCCCCGTCTCTCTCTTTCTATCTATTACCCTCTCTGCCTGTCAGATTTGATGGACGTTCCCCCTGCTCCTAACAACGGGACCCATGGGAGTCTGAACCACCTCCTGAAGAACCCTCCCCACCGCCCTGTGTACCCCGCTGAGCTCTCCTCTAACTCCACCTGTGGGGCCAGTGGCCCCACCCCCTCTGACAACCTGGGCTGCAGCTGCAGCACCCGCACCAAAGCAGCGGTATGACCAGGGGGTATAATCAGGGAAGGGGGGTGGATCCTCAAACTCGCACATCCATCCTCAGAGAGCAGGACTGGGAGGGGAGGGGAGGGGAGATAGACAGAGGCTCTGTCCTGTCCATAATAACGCTCTAAATCCTCAAAATGTTTGAAAGGTGCTTCATTGAAATCTAATATTTATCCTCACTTTATGATTGATAACCCAGAAGCACTCATTAGAGGGACAGAAGTTGACAGACACACTAACATGCTGAAAATATATGTTTCAGGAGAAAACGATGAACCGGCAACTCATCCAATACAATTCCAGTGAGTACACACTTCATGGGGTCTCTTTGTAATGGCTTAGTAGTAGAAGCTTTGCCAAACACTCCAGTTAGTGTTATCATGGCTCTATTTTGTCATTGATTTTGTTTTTGATCACACCCTCCCCTCCCTCAGATTCCGGAGCCAAGGCTCTTCACCTACCATATGGAATCCCTCGAGTTCTCCAGGAGAATTCAGACTTCTGCATCCTGCACCATGCCGACTACATCAACGGTTACAGCAAAGATACTCTCATGCCCTTATGGGTCGCCTACACAATTTACCCACTGGTGAGTCTTTTTGTGCTTGTGTGAATGACCAGGGTTCATACCCATGTACAGTGGGGAAAAAAAGTATTTAGTCAGCCACCAATTGTGCAAGTTCTCCCACTTAAAAAGATGAGAGGCCTGTAATTTTCATCATAGGTACACGTCAAATATGACAGACAAAATGAGAAAAAAAAATCCAGAAAATCACATTGTAAGATTTTTAATGAATTTATTTGCAAATTATGGTGGAAAATAAGTATTTGGTCAATAACAAAAGTTTCTCAATACTTTGTTATATACCCTTTGTTGGCAATGACACAGGTCAAACGTTTTCTGTAAGTCTTCACAAGGTTTTCACACACTGTTGCTGGTATTTTGGCCCATTCCTCCATGCAGATCTCCTCTAGAGCAGTGATGTTTTGGGGCTGTCGCTGGGCAACACAGACTTTCAACTCCCTCCAAAGTTTTTCTATGGGGTTGAGATCTGGAGACTGGCTAGGCCACTCCAGGACCTTGAAATGCTTCTTACGAAGCCACTCCTTCGTTGCCCGGGCGGTGTGTTTGGGATCATTGTCATGCTGAAAGACCCAGCCACGTTTCATCTTCAATGCCCTTGCTGATGGAAGGAGGTTTTCACTCAAAATCTCACGATACATTGTCCCATTCATTCTTTCCTTTACACGGATCAGTCGTCCTGGTCCCTTTGCAGAAAAACTGCCCCAAAGCATGATGTTTCCACCCCCATGCTTCACAGTAGGTATGGTGTTCTTTGGATGCAACTCAGCATTCTTTGTCCTCCAAACACGACGAGTTGAGTTTTTACCAAAAAGTTATATTTTGGTTTCATCTGACCATATGACATTCTCCCAATCCTCTTCTGGATCATCCAAATGCACTCTAGCAAACTTCAGACGGGCCTGGACATGTACTGGCTTAAGCAGGGGGACACGTCTGGCACTGCAGGATTTGAGTCCCTGGCGGCGTAGTGTGTTACTGATGGTAGGCTTTGTTACTTTGGTCCCAGCTCTCTGCAGGTCATTCACTAGGTCCCCCCGTGTGGTTCTGGATTTTTGCTCACCGTTCTTGTGATCATTTTGACCCCACGGGGTGAGATCTTGCGTGGAGCCCCAGATCGACGGAGATTATCAGTGGTCTTGTATGTCTTCCATTTCCTAATAATTGCTCCCACAGTTGATTTCTTCAAACCAAGCTGCTTACCTATTGCAGATTCAGTCTTCCCAGCCTGGTGCAGGTCTACAATTTTGTTTCTGGTGTCCTTTGACAGCTCTTTGGTCTTGGCCATAGTGGAGTTTGGAGTGTGACTGTTTGAGGTTGTGGACAGGTGTCTTTTATACTGATAACAAGTTCAAACAGGTGCCATTAATACAGGTAACGAGTGGAGGACAGAGGAGCCTCTTAAAGAAGAAGTTACAGGTCTGTGAGAGCCAGAAATCTTGCTTGTTTGTAGGTGACCAAATACTTATTTTCCACCATAATTTGCAAATAAATGCATAAAAAATCCTACAATTTGATTTTCTGGATTTTTTTTTCTCAATTTGTCTGTCATAGTTGATGTGTACCTATGATGAAAATTACAGGCCTCTCTCACCTTTTTAAGTGGGAGAACTTGCACAATTGGTGGCTGACTAAATACTTTTTTCCCCCACTGTATGTGTTAGCCTGCTGAGCTAAAGCCAAGGCATTAGCTCGGGGGAGTTAACGCAAGTCTTCCGAATCTTAGGAAATGTTACCCCTCACGCGAGCGTAGTTCTGAACCACCATTACATTCTGGCTCTCTTTAATGACTAAAGATAGATAGTGTGTCGTGTTGGAGATGCACTGGCTGCATGTTATGTTCTCTGGTTAGGGTTTCTCTGGTTAGTTTCTCTAGTTAGGGTTTCTCTAGTTAGTGTTTCTCTGGTTAGTTCTCTAGCTAGTGTTTCTCTGGTTAGGGTTTCTCTGGTTAGGGTTTCTCTAGTTAGTTAGGGTTTCTCTGGTTAGTTCTCTAGTTAGGGTTTCTCTGGTTAGTTCTCTAGTTAGGGTTTCTCTGGTTAGTTCTCTAGTTAGGGTTTCTCTAGTTAGTGTTTTGGCAGGACATGAAAGAGGTTATAAAGCTGTGTGAAGTGCTGATATCTGAGCTACCGCCCAGGCCCTGCTAGCTGGCTGTAGATCTTCCTAACTCGTGCCTGCTTTCACAGCCTCTTGTGTTAGTCATTATGTGGTGAAAACCTCACTGTAAATCAGGATGTCTCTCTACAGTACATATTTCCTTTATCTATCCCTGGCTTTCACTCTATCTCAACATCCTCCTTTTATTCCATGACTTTCTGTCTAAAGCTATTAAGAGGAAGGAAAGTAGATGATTCATGGTTTTATTTTATCGAAGGAGGAGGTAAGGGGAAAAACACTATCCTAATGTATATATTGACTCAACCCTGCAATAAGGAATTAAACTAGGTTCACAGAACTAATCTAAAAAACTGGAATCATTATACTGGCCAAGTCACTGTAACACAACCTCTCTCTCTGTCTCCCTCTCTGTCTCCCTCTCTGTCTCTCTCTCGTCCCCGTCTCTCTTATCAGAACAATGTCCAGCCACTGAGTCCAGTAGCAGAGGCCTGTGTCAGTGCAGACGTCCGTGTGGCGCCGCTCTTCAGCCAGAACTGTGTCAGATACAGGGACAACTCTGTGCTGTCCTACGGCCTGCTACATCCACCCAGTGAGTACATGGGGAGGTTACCACCCCCCAAACCCTTTGTTAAATACCTACACCATATTACTGTACATGCATATAGCCAGCGGTGCAGCAGATTCTAACACTAAATCAGGACAGATCTCATAAAATGTTTGAAGACCAGTTGATGATTTAAATGAATTGAAGTGTTTAGTGTGTGTGTGTGTGTGTGTGTTTATTTAAGTGATTAATTCATGTTAATGTTTCAGATCTGGGTGCCAATGGAACAGAGGCAGAGTCACTACTCACCAGCAACATGGCACCCATGTACCCTGCTTTTAAAGGTGAGCGGGTCAGGCTAGCTGGCAAAGAGACAGAAAAGTCTCCAGTACTGTGCAATAATAGCTCAAACAAGGTATGTGTGATTTCTTATGGAGAGGCAGCTTCAGGAAATGACTTTCTACAGAAGGGTCTTAGGACACAGCGTGTCTTTGCATGATGTATGTATAGGCCTCCCGAGTGGTGCAGTGGTCTAAGGCACTGCATCGCAGTGCTAGCTGTGCCACTAAAGATCCTGGTTCGAATCCAGGCTCTGTCGTTGCCGGCCGCGACCGGGAGACCCATGGGGCGGCGCACAATTGGCCCAGCGTCGTCCAGGGTAGGGGAGGGAATGGCCGGCAGGGATGTAGCTCAGTTGGTAGAGCATGGCGTTTGCAACGCCAGGGTTGTGGGTTCGATTCCCACGGGGGGCCAGTATGAAAAATTATGTATGCACTCACTAACTGTAAGTCGCTCTGGATAAGAGCGTCTGCTAAATGACTAAAATGTAAATGTAGGCCTAGCGTCAGATATATTTCTTACTGGCCTAATGGGTTTGTACTATACTGATCAAAAATATAAACGCAACATAAAGTGTTAATCCCATGTTCCATGAGCTGAAATAAAAGCTCCCAGAAATGTATCATACACACAAAAAGCTTATTTCCCTCAAATTGTGTACACAAATGTGTTTAGCAAAGCATTTATCCTTTGCCAAGATAATAAAGCCACCTGACAGTTGTGGCATATCAGGAAGCTGATTAAACAACATGATCATTGCACAGGTGCACCTTGTTCTGGGGACAATAAAAGGCCACTCTAAAATGTGCAGTTTTGTCACACAACAGATGTCTCAAGTTTTGAGGGAGCGAGCAATTGGCATGCAGGAATGTCCACCAGAGCTGTTTTAATGTTAAATTCTCTACCGTAAGCCGCTTTAGAGAATTTGGCAGTACATCCAACCGGTTTCACAACCGCAGACCACGTGTAACCACGCCAGCCCAGGACCTACACATCCGGCTTCTTCACCTGCGGGATTGTCTGAGTCCAGCCACCCGGACAGCTGATAAAACTGTGGGTTTGCACAACCGTAGAATTTCTGCCCAAAATGTCAGAAACAATCTTAGGGAAGCTCATCTGCGTGCTCGTCGTCCTCACCAGGGTCTTGACCTGACTGCAGTTCGGCGTCGTAACTGACTTCAGTGGGCAAATGCTCACCTTTGATGGCCCCTGGCACGCTGGAGAAGTGTGCTCTTCACGGATGAATCCCGGTTTCAACTGTACCTGGCAGATGGCAGACAGTGTGTATGGCGTCATGTGGGCGAGCTGATTGCTGGTCAACGTTGTGAACAGAGTGCCCCGTAGCATAAGCTACGGAAAACGAACACAATTGCATTTTATCGATGGCAATTTGAATGCACAGAGATACCGTGATGAGATCCTGAGGCTCATTGTCGTGCCATTCATCCGCCACCATCACCTCATGTTTCAGCATGATAATACACAGCCCCATGTCGCAAGGATCTGTACACAATTCCTGGAAGCTGAAAATGTCCCAGTTCTTCGATGGCCTGCATACTCACCAGGGATGCTCTAGATTGGCGTGTACGACAGCGTGTTCCAGTTCCTGACAATATCCAGCAACTTCGCACAGCCATTGAAGAGGAGTTGGACAACATTCC
This sequence comes from Coregonus clupeaformis, assembly GCF_020615455.1. Lineage (NCBI taxonomy): Eukaryota > Metazoa > Chordata > Actinopteri > Salmoniformes > Salmonidae > Coregonus > Coregonus clupeaformis. The sequence goes on along the minus strand of NC_059227.1, from coordinate 34,220,329 downwards.
ACAGGCCACAATCAACAGCCTGATTAACTCTATGTGAAGGAGATGTGTCGCACTGCATGAGGTCATAGTGGGCCATTGATTCAGTAGATATAGGTTTTCTGTAACATTTTGCCTAGGCGACAGTAGTGTACACTAGTAGTGCAGTAGGGAGTTACCGTATTATCAGACAGTGGTCACGGTAAAAACCCAGCCGACTCTCTAAGCTCTCTTTAGTGTTTTATTGTTCAGTTTCCATTCTGTGTAACTGGCTCGACAAAAGTGATTGCTTGCAATGCTATTGTAAAGAAGGGGAGATTGTTACGTTCAAAATCCCACTCCATTTTGTACTCTGTACTTGGCACGTAATGTCGACGTGAATACATGAGCACTCCTTATGCAACATTCCTATAACAACTTGTGGTATAATTACTCATAGACCGTCAGTGTGTAGGTAGTACAGCTAAAGGTCTGTTCCTGACTTTCCAAGACAGACGATGTTGCTAATATTGCTTGGGGTCATGTCTACTCTGATGAAGAATAATACCACAGAGTTTTAAACACTGGGCTGTGTCCCGGAATAGGATACTGTTTGGCACTCAGTCATGGGATAGTGGTCCATATTGATGAAACTGAGATGCAAATGGTTGTGTTGTCACTTTTGTTGATGCCCGTGGACACAGAAAGAGTAATCCATCATAACAAGTGGTTTATGAAGTATGATATGATATGATGCAACTCATTTTCTTTCCCACAAATTGATTAATTTTTTAATCCAATAACATAGCGCTCTGTGGATAACTTTACTGACACTGCCCTCTGGTGGCAAATGGTGGAAGTCTACATAGTAGAAATGCTGATCTAGGATCAGGTCCCCCAACTGTCCATTTAATCACATTTATTATGATCTAAAAGGGAAAACTGATTCTAGATCAGCAGTCCTACTCTAAGACATTTAGTATATGATCGTATATTTGCAGATGTTTGGACGTACTTCCATGATGTCCTCCTGGTGAAATATTCCCAGCAGCTGAATGGGGTTAACGTTATGAGTGGACCTATCTTTGACCAGCACTACGACGGACACTTTGATGCTCCTACAGTTAGCACACAGTAAGTGTTCATTATCATCCATGAGTGTTGTTGTTGCTGCTGTTTTTTTTGCTTTTTTATGATTTTCAGTTGTATCTATTACATTAACATGAACATATTTCCATATTTCTCTCCTGCAGAGACGAGGCTCCCATCCCCACTCACTTCTATGTGATCATGACCAGCTGTGGGAACTCATCCTTCTCCCCTGCTGACTGCCAGGGTCCCCTGGAGACCACCTCCTTCATCCTCCCCCATAGACCTGACCACACTGAGACCTGCGCTGTGAGTCACACCACTCTATCTGGCTGGCTGGCTAGCCACCCTGTTGAGGAAAACCCTGTTGAGGAAATGTAACATGTCAACAGACCAAAGGATGGCTGAGATAATCAGACCTGGGTCAAATAGATGCTGTATGTCAAATACTTTCAAATACTTGAGCAGCACTTCATTTAGGTTGCCCTGTACAGTGCAACCAATTAAATAGTCTCAAAAGTGCAAATTCCAAGCTAAATCAACTGCACCTGAAATATTTTCAGGAATTTCAAAGTATTTGATTGTATATTTGACCCAGGTCTGGCGATCATATGAGATCCTCTCTAGTTTTGCTGTTTGTATCGTTAGTGACTCCTTTCCCTTCCTCTCATTGTCTCCTTAGAATGGCTCGGACTTCCAGTGGGTCCAGGAGTGGGCCCAGTTCCATGTTGCCCGGGTCCGAGACGTAGAGCTCCTGACTGGACTCAGCTTCTACCACAACAGGATATCAGTGGACGAAACGCTTCAGCTCAAGACATTTTTACAGACTTTCTAAGATCCCATGAAGTTACCTCCGGCGGGTTTTAGTACTATATATTTATTTTTTTAATCGCTATAAGGCCTTATTACCAAATAAAAGTCAAGGGCTAAATGTGTAGCCTTGTAGCTCTGTATATCCATCTACCACTCTGCTGAACCCCAAACACCCCTCTTTCATCCCAGAAAGAGAGGGAAAAGAGTGAGAACGGAACAAAAGAAGAGAGGAAACAGTCTTAGAAAACACATTTTCATGCCATAGGAATTCTATTTATATGACAATGTGTTTATAATAGCTGGGACATTCTCAGGAAACCTCAAACATTCTGGAATGGAAACGTTAGTAAAGGCCTGAAACACCGCCAATGTTTTTGACTCCGATGTCTGTGATTTGGTGAGTTGTCTGAAAGAAATGGCATGGCTGCCCAAAACGAGAATATTCCACACACATTCTCATGCTCGCCAAATGTTGTCATTGTATGTTTGACTTGATTATATTATTTTTATTTTGTTAATATCGATGTTTTTATATATAGAGTTTTCTTTATCACTCTGTCACTGTAAATGAAAGGTTGTGAAGTTGATATGGGGAATTGGGATTAAATTCTTGACAGGACTATTGCATGCATATGTGGTGTATGTGTGTACATATGTTGTGTATGTGAATGCATGTGTATATGCGCATGTACAGTATGCATGTAGATGTGCATACTTTGGGTCATGACAGGAACTTAAAGTAATACCAAGATTAGCATGACTCTAAAGACACACATAAAGTATACAGTATACACTACCGGTCAAAAGTTTTAGAACACCTACTCATTCAAGGGTTTTTCTTTATTCTTACTATTTTCTACATTGTAGAATAATAGTGAAGACATCAAAACTATAAAATAACACATATGGAATCATGTAGTAACGAAAAAAGTGTTAAACAAATCAAAATATATTTTATATTTGAGATTCTTCAAATAGCCACCCTTTGCCTTGATGACAGCTTTGCACACTCTTGGCATTCTCTCAACCAGCTTCACCTGGAATGCTTTTCAAAGAGTCTTGAAGGAGTTCCCACATATGCTGAGCACTTGTTGGCTGCTTTTCCTTCACTCTGCCGTCTGACTCATCCTAAACCATCTCAATTGGGTTGAGGTCGGGGGATTGTGGAGGCCAGGTCATCTGATGCAGCACTCCATCACTCTCCTTCTTGGTAAAATAGCCCTTACACAGCCTGGAGGTGTGTTGGGTCATTATCCTGTTGAAAAACAAATGATAGTCCCACTAAGCCCAAACCAGATGGGACGGCGTATCGCTGCAGAATGCTGTGGTAGCCATGCTGGTTACGTGTGCCTTGAATTCTAAATAAATCACAGGCAGTGTCACCGCAAAGCACCCCCACACCATCACACCTCCTCCTCCATGCTTTACGGTGGGAAATAAACATGCAGAGATAATCCGTTGACCCACACCGCATTTCACAAAGACACACACCGGTTGGAACCAAAAATCTTCAATTTGGACTCCAGACCAAAGGAAACATTTCCACCAGTCTAATGTCCATTGCTCGTGTTTCTTGGCCCAAGCAAGTCTCTTCTTATTCTTGGTATCCTTTAGAAGTGGTTTCTTTGCAGCAATTTGACCACAAAGGCCTGATTCACACTCTGAACAGTTGATGTTGAGATGTGTCTGTGACTTGAACTCTGTGAAGCATTTATTTGGGCTGCAATTTCTGAGGTTGGTAACTCTAATGAACTTATCCTCTGCAGCAGAGGTAACTCTGGGTCTTCCATTCCTGTGGCGGTCCTCATGAGAGCCAGTTTCATCATAGCGCTTGATGGTTTTTGCGACTGCAAAGTTCTTGACATTTTCCGTATTGACTGACCTTCATGTCTTAAAGTAATGATGGACAGTCATTTCTCTTTGCTTATTTGAGCTGTTCTTGCCATAATATGGACTTGCTCTTTTACCAAATAGGGCTATCTTCTTTATACCCCCCTACCTTGTCACAACACAACTGATTGGCTCAAACTTTTAAGAAGGCACACCTGTTAATTGAAATGCATTCCAGGTGAATACCTCATGAAGCTGGTTGAGAGAATGCCAAGAGTGTGCAAAGCTGTCATCAAGGCAAAGGGTGGCTATTTGAAGATATAATATACACTGCTCAAAAAAATAAAGGGAACACTAAAATAACACATCCTAGATCTGAATGAATTAAATAATCTTATTAAATACTTTTTTCTTTACATAGTTGAATGTGCTGACAACAAAATCACACAAAAATTATCAATGGAAATCAAATGTATCAACCCATGGAGGTCTGTATTTGGAGTCACCCTCAAAATTAAAGTGGAAAACCACACTACAAGCTGATCCAACTTTGATGTAATGTCCTAAAAACAAGTCAAAATGAGGCTCAGTAGTGTGTGTGGCCTCCACGTGCCTGTATGACCTCCCTACAACGCCTGGGCATGCTCCTGATGAGGTGGCGGATGGTCTCCTGAGGAATCTCCTCCCAGACCTGGACTAAAGCATCCGCCAACTCCTGGACAGTCTGTGGTGCAACGTGGCGTTGGTGGATGGAGCGAGACAGGATGTCCCAGATGTGCTCAATTGGATTCAGGTCTGGGGAACGGGCGGGCCAGTCCATAGCATCAATGCCTTCCTCTTGCAGGAACTGCTGACACACTCCAGCCACATGAGGTCTAGCATTGTCTTGCATTAGGAGGAACCCAGGGCCAACCGCACCAGCATATGGTCTCACAAGGGGTCTGAGGATCTCATCTCGGTACCTAACGCAGTCAGGCTACCTCTAGCGAGCACATGGAGGGCTGTGCGGCCCCCCAAAGAAATGCCACCCCACACCATGACTGACCCACCGCCAAACCAGTCATGCTGGAGGATGTTGCAGGCAGCAGAACGTTCTCCACGGCGTCTCCAGACTCTGTCATGTCTGTCACATGTGCTCAGTGTGAACCTGCTTTCATCTGTGAAGAGCACAGTGCGCCAGTGGCGAATTTGCCAATCTTGGTGTTCTCTGGCAAATGCCAAACGTCCTGCACGGTGTTGGGCTGTAAGCACAACCCCCACCTGTGGACGTCGGGCCCTCATACCACCCTCATGGAGTCTGTTTCTGACCGTTTGAGCAGACACATGCACATTTGTGGCCTGCTGGAGGTCATTTTGCAGGGCTCTGGCAGTGCTCCTCCTGCTCCTCCTTGCACAAAGGCGGAGGTAGCAGTCCTGCTGCTGGGTTGTTGCCCTCCTACGGCCTCCTCCACATCTCCTGATGTACTGGCCTGTCTCCTGGTAGCGCCTCCATGCTCTGGACACTACGCTGACAGACACAGCAAACCTTCTTGCCACAGCTCGCATTGATGTGCCATCCTGGATGAGCTGCACTATCTGAGCAACTTGTGTGGGTTGTAGACTCCGTCTCATGCTACCACCAGAGTGAAAGCACCGCCAGCATTCAAAAGTGACCAAAACATCAGCCAGGAAGCATAGGAACTGAGAAGTGGTCTGTGGTCACCACCTGCAAAACCAGTCCTTTATTGGGGGTGTCTTGCTAATTGCCTATAATTTCCACCTGTTGTCTATTCCATTTGCACAACAGCATGTGCAATTTATTGTCAATCAGTGTTGCTTCCTAAGTGGACAGTTTGATTTCACAGAAGTGTGATTGACTTGGAGTTACATTGTGTTGTTTAAGTGTTCCCTTAAAGCAGTGTATTTTGATTTGTTTAACGCTTTTTTGGTTACTACATGATTCCATATGTGTTATTTCATATTTTTGATGTCTAGAAAATAGTAAAAATAAAGAAAAACCCTTGAATGAGTAGGTGTTCTAAAACCTTTGACCAGTAGTGTATAACAAGATATGATACATGACATCCAATGTAGTTATCTAACATTCAGAGATTCAGATTGTTTAATAGTCACATGTACAGGGTTGCAGGTGTGATTGAAGGGTACAGTGAAAATCTTAGGTTTCGAGCTCCAACATGCAGGACTAGTGAAATAAATGTTTTAAATGGTAATACAAATAGAAATACCACTATATACAGTTGAAGTCGGAAGTTTACATACACCTTAGCCAAATACATTTAAACTCAGTTTTTCACAATTCCTGACATTTAATCCTAGTAAAACTTCCCTGTGTTAGGTCAGTCAGGATCACCACTTTATTTTAAGAATGTGAAATGTCAGAATAATAGTGGAGAGAATGACTTATTTCATCTTTTATTTATTTCATCACATTCCCAGTGGGTCAGAAGTTTACATACACTCAATTAGTATTTGGTAGCATTGCCTTTAAATTGTTTAACTTGGGTCAAACGTTTCAGGTAGCATTCCACAAGCTTCCCACAACAAGTTGGGTGAATTTTGGCCCATTCCTCCTGACAGAGTTTGGCCGGTGTAGGCCGTCATTGTAAATAAGAATTTGTTCTTAACTGACTTGCCTAGTTAAATAAAGGTTAAAAAGAGCCAGTGTTTTTTAAAGAGCCAGTGTAACTCAGTCAGGTTTGTAGGCCTCCTTGCTCACACACGCTTTTTCAGTTCTGCCCACAAATGTTCTATAGGATTGAGGTCAGGGCTTTGTGATGGCCACTCCAATACCTTGACTTTGTTGTCCTTAAGTCATTTTGCAACAACTTTGGAAGTATGCTTGGGGTCATTGTCCATTTGGAAGACCCATTTGCGACCAAGCTTTAACTTCCTTACTGATGTCTTGAGCTGTTGCTTCAATATATCCACATAATTTTCCTTCCTCATGATGCCATCTATTTTGTGAAGTGCACCAGTCCCTCCTGCAGCAAAGCACCCCCACAGCATGATGCTGCCACCCCCGTGCTTCACGGTTGGGATGGTGTTATTCGGCTTCCAAATCCCCCTTTTTCCTCCAAATATAAAGATGGTCATTATGGCCTAACAGTTCTATTTTTGTTTCATCAGACCAGAGGACATTTCTTCAAAAAGTAAGATCTTTGTCCCCATGTGCAGTTGCAAACCGTAGTCTGGCTTTTTAATGGCGGTTTTGGAGCAGTGGCTTCTTCCTTGCTGAGCGGCCTTTCAGGTTATGTCGATATAGGACTCGTTTTACTGTGAATATAGATGCTTTTGTACCTGTTTCCTCCAGCATCTTCACAAGGTCCTTTGCTGTTGTTCTGGGATTGATTTACACATCTCCTTCCTGAGCGGTATGACTGCTGCGTGGTTCCATGGTGTTTATACTTGCGTACTATTGTTTGTACAGATGAACGTGGTACCTTCAGGCATTTGGAAATTGCTCCCAAGGATGAACCAGACTTGTGGAGGTCTAAAAAAAAAAATCTGAGGTCTTGGCTGATTTCTTTTTTTTCTCCCATTATGTCAAGCAAAGAGGCACTGAGTTTGAAGGTAGGCCTTGAAATACATCCACAGGTACACCTCCAATTGACTCAAATTATGTCAATTAGCCTATCAGAAGCTTCTAAAGCCATGTCATCATTTTCTGGAATTTTCCAAGCTGTTTAAAGGCACAGTCAACTTAGTGTATGTAAACTTCTGACCCACTGGAATTGTGATACAGTGAATTATTAGTGAAATATGTCATGCACAAAGTAGATGACCTAACCGACTTGCCAAAACTATAGTTTGTTAACAAGAAATGTGTGGAGTGGTTGAAAAACAAGTTTTAATGACTCCAACCTAAGGTTATGTAAACTTCCGACTTCAACTGTATATAATAACAACTAGTAGTGATGAATAAATAAACGTCCGTTGGGTTGGAGGCAGAGTAAAGACTTGAGGGGGTGGGGTGGAATGACTGTAGAGGGAGCAGCAGCATGACCACTGAGTGAAATAAAAACAACAACATTATAATATACATATTAACAACTGCATCAGTGGAGGGCAACACTGTTACAGTGAAAAGCTCCCACTTTTAGTTGGTCTTCTACTGGCGCTGTGGAAGTTGTCAACCAGTCTTTCAGCAGTGTGTTCACTAATTTATCCACAACAAGCAACTGACAAGTCAAGGGCATTTTGACATGGGTTAAACTAAAACATTGAATACCTCCATTATTTTCCCATTAAGTGGAAAAAGAAGATTGCATTTTCCTCACACATCTGCCAGTACCTAATAACAGCTATAGCGACAGTGTCCACAAATCCCTTCAAAGGATGGACAGGAAAAGCTTGGGGACTCATAAATCCTCGTTTAACACAGCAAGACTGTAGTGGACAGTAACATTTATGTATGATATTATAAATACCTCGCATGCGACCTGTAATAAGACTTAGCAATTAGCCTATTAAAATGTTTATCTGACTCCATAAAGATAACTAAAATATGCAAGCAAGCATTAGGGAATGAGTTGATGTTGACTAGCAAGAATTGGTCTGAGAATTGTCCGTATCAAAGGCAGATATTTAATTAACATTGTACAATGAATGGATTCACATACAAGGCATAAAGCTTAAATTACAAAGCATTAACAAGCATTACAAGGCATTTTTCCAAGCATATAGATCCTAAGGTTAACTTACAGGACAAAGCATGAACAAAGAGATGCTTACTATGCCAGAGGCCCAGAGGCCTAGGAAATGAGAATTGATCAAACAACCTTCCTCCATGGACTGGATACAGCATAAGAGAGAACAAAGGCATTGAATTCCATTCATAACATCTGAAGGTGTAACCTTTCAACCCAAAACCAACCACCATTGACCAATACAACGATACCAAGTTTACAGTAACCTAAACTCTCCCAGGCCCAATTTCCACAGGGTGTCACAGCATTTAAAGGCTTGTGTGGGGGATGACACCAATGTAAATAAGACAGAATTCCTGAGAGGACCATAGAACCTCTTTGAGAGTAATTTAGAGTTCACCCTGTACAGATACAAGTAACTACAGAGATCATACATCCATATAGAGAGCATCAGAGTTATCCTCAGTGAACAAGTTTCAGATAGAAACCAAACATGGATACTATAGTATTATTCTACCACATTCAATATTCAGTGCTCTGGTTACTGTAACAGAGAGATACATTTTGGCCCCCCATAGGGGGAAGGGCTGACTAGTCCTTGGGCATTGTCCTTTGTTCCTGGACCATTTGCCTTGCAACTCCAGGTGTCAGAGAGCACAAATTAGGATGGAGCCTACAAAACAACAACAAAACCTCTCACAATGGGGTTTCATTAACACTGGGTAATTTGACAAAAATATGTCCACCACTGCCACACACACCCTAAACTGGGCCCTCAACCCAGTATGAAAATGTATGCACTCACTAACTGTAAGTCGCTCTGGATAAGAGCGTCTGCTAAATTACTAAAAAAAAAAAAAAAAAAAAAAGAAACAACAACGGAAGAAGAAATTGCCCTCTGGGCCACTTCAACAAACATCATTCACCTCAGCTCTGTCAAGCAGCAGTTGTGTGACAGCAGGAAGGAAATAGAAAGTGAAGTGGGTTTTCCTTGTTACCTAAGAAACTGCCTCATTCTCAGGGTGACCACGAGTCATACATACAGAGCTGCACTGAGACCTCAGCTCAAGAGGTAAGATCCTGTCTTCATCTGACTGTCTGTTTGATACTTTTTTGAGAGGAAATGGCTCATGCAGCTGATACAGTATCTGTTCTTCAGTAAGTGCCACAATTGGTTTTCTTTGTTTGATTGGTTTGCACATGAGGCCATTTTAAGGATAAGATAAGAAACTAGGTATTCCTTGAGGTCAATCCCTCAAGGCCTTGTCAATTTGGTGGCCTCTACCTAACCCTGGCATTGCTGGATGATTATTAGGATTCAGTCTTTCCAGTTGCCATCCACAGTATAGGCCTATTGCGTATTCCGTTACTGCAATGCTCAGCAGCATGCTAAAGAAGTACATTTCTTTTAGAAGTGATCGACAGCATCTAAAGAGCAAAGATTTAGGATTAGTCTTTATGACTGTGAGTGGTAAGTGTTTGAAATTACTCTCATTCTGAATCTGCTGCAAAGCAATGCATAGGTTTCTATTCTGTGGAGGTTTCATCTGTGCTATCTCTTTTAGTTGTCATCATAGCCATAGCCTCGGCAGCCGATGGGCGCTAGATCTCTTCTGTGAGAAACAGGGTTGGGGTCAATACCATTTCAATTGAGTCAATTCAGGGAGTTAACTTAACAATTCAGGGAGAAACTCATTGCTTGTCATTGCCTAGATTGACTGAATTGAAATTATATTTAACTCAACCCAGGTGAGAAATGACAGCATTGAAATGGAATTGACCCCAACCCTGGATGAGAAATGCAACCTATTTCAGGGGAGCTTTATTTTGTATCTGTGTTGAACTGTGAGGATACAGAAATGGTGGAGTCTCCTGTTGCTGTGTACAGTGGCTTGCGAAAGTATTCACCCCCCTTGGCATTTTTCCTAATTTGTTGCCTTACAACCTGGAATTAAAATTGATTTTTGGGGGGTTTGTATCATTTGATTTACACAACATGCCTACCACTTTGAAGATGCAAAATATTTTTTTGTGTGAAACAAACAAGAAATAAGACCAAAAAAACTGAAAACTTGAGCGTGCATAACTATTCTGCTTTAGCAGTATGCTTAGGGTCATTGTCCTGCTGGAAGGTGAACCTCCGTCCCAGTCTCAAATCTCTGGAAGACTGAAACAGGTTTCCCTCAAGATTTTCCATGTATTTAGCGCCATCCATCATTCCTTCAATTCTGACCAGTTTCCCAGTCCCTGCCGATTAAAAACATCCCCACAGCATGATGCTGCCACCACCATGCTTCACTGTAGGGATGGTGTTCTCTGGGTGATGAGAGGTGTTGAGTTTTGCGCCTGACATAGCGTTTTCCTTGATGGCCAAAAAGCTCAATTTTAGTCTCAGCTGACCAGAGTACCTTCTTCCATATGTTTGGGGAGTCTCCCACATGGCTTTTGGCGAACACCAAATGTGTTTGCTTATTTTTTTCTTTAAGCAATGGCTTTTTTCTGGCCACTCTTCCATAAAGCCCAGCTCTGTGGAGTGTACTGCTTAAAGTGGTCCTATGAACAGATACTCCAATCTCCGCTGTGGAGCTTTGCAGCTCCTTCAGGGTTATCTTTCGTCTCTTTGTTGCCTCTCTGATTAATGCCCTCCTTGCCTGGTCCGTGAGTTTTGGTGGGCGGCCCTCTCTTGGCAGGTTTGTTGTGGTGCCATATTCTTTCCATTTTTTAATAATGGATTTAATGATGCTCCGTGGGATGTTCAAGGTTTCAGATATTTTTTTATAACCCAACCCTGATCTGTACTTCTCCACAACTTTGTCCCTGACCTGTTTGGAGAGCTCCTTGGTCTTCATGGTGCCGCTTGCATGGTGGTGCCCCTTGCTTAGTGGTGTTGCAGACTCTGGGGCCTTTCAGAACAGGTGTATATATACACTGAGATCATGTGACACTTAAATTGCACACAGGTGGACTTTATTTAACTAACTATGTGACTTCTGAAGGTAATTGGTTGCACCAGATCTTATTTAGGGTCTTCGTAGCAAAGGGGGTGAATACATATGCACACACCATGTTTCTGTTATTATTTTTATTTTTTTATTACAACTTTTTTCTTTTTTTCAGTTCACCAATTTGGACTATTTTATGTATGTCCATTACATGAAATCCAAATAAAAATCTATTTAAATTACAGGTTGTAATGCAACAAAATAGGAACAACGCTAAGAGGGATGAATACTTTTGCAAGGCACTGTATATCTCTGTGTCAGAGTTGAGTCAGATAAGTAAGTATTGGTTAGCAGCAAGCTAGCTCAGGCGTTCCAGGAAACATTTATCCACTAGGGAAACGTGTCAGTGGGCCCCATGAGAGTTTAGTGCGTTCTCACAGCAGACAGACAAGTATGTGGTCGCACACACATGCACACACACACCTACTTCACACACACACACTGGGCCGGCTCCAGGCATAAGCAACATAAGCGGTTGCTTAGGGCCCCCGGCTGCTGTGAGAACAAACTAAACTCTCATGGGGCCCACTTTATTTTTATTTGGAACTCAGTCAGGGTCTCAACTTATTATTATTGTAAAATACAATTTCATGCAATTTCAATATTTGGTTGTGTATCAGCAGTTTTTATCTTGTTATGTCAGTCACTCAGTTCGCTGACAATTAGCCATGTAAATTTTTTGATTGGTAGTTGGTCTGGTCAGCTATCTAAAGTTGTGTTAATCATGGCCGAATACCAGCCAGGCATGCAGCACACGTGCCCAGGGGCCCTGACCACCAGGGGGCCCCCATTGATTTTGTTAGTCATTCTCACTCATATATCATATTAACATGGCATAAGTCATGGCAAAATGTGTAGAATTGTAGGAATTTTGCATTAAAGGCCCCCACCAGAGGGCAATGCCGCCCCTATTTCAACATAATTCCTGTCCTATAGCAGAAATTCTCATTTAGGTTCCACCTCCGAAGAATAACACAGGTTGCTAATACGTATTCACGAATTGGGGGTGGGAACGTTGTGGTGATTTCCACATGGAGTGGAGAAATAACAACAAGTAGCTGTCAGTGTAGCTAGATAGCATGCTAACTTTATCTAGCTAGCTAATGTTATCTGTTGTTGCTAGGCTATGGCTGGATTTGTCATAAGCTTTTAGGGAAAACTTTGCCACAGATGGACAGGAAGTATCTTTGACTTTGCCATCTATTGTTATCTCCAAAGTTTTGGCATCTTCCATAAATTGCGGATCCGCTATAGAAATAAACAGAATGTGACCTGGCGAGATCAGGATGGTTCGAGAATGTGAGCTGGCGAGATCAGGATGGTTCATTCGAGGCTATCAAAGCAGTGGAGCATGGTCATTCATCTCGGGGCGACGGGGGAAGCGGGGTTCCAAAATGCAATCAATTTTACCATTTATAAAATGGTCATATATATTTATTTTTTGACAGACTGCCTAAAAAATAAGTGAAACTTAACAAATTATCTAATGGATAATGGATTATTATAATTTGCTGGTAAAAAAAAAGTGGAGGTGCAAAAAAATACGTTTGCACCCCCGATTTTAATTTGCTCCATGGCTCAGGCGAAAAGCTGTTTGGCTCAGCTAAAGATGATCGATTATATTGCTCAGCTCAGTCACAACTCACAAAGAGGAAGAACTTTGCAGGTGTTTCTGATTAATAAACAATGCCATGCTGGTGGGTGGTAACATTCAAATAAATCCTGCCCTGAAAATAAACGTAGACTGAAAGGTATTAACATGTCCTATCATAAGGCCAGCAGCATACCACCCTGCATCCCACTGCTGGTTTACCTCTGAAGCTAAGCAGTGTTGGTCCTGGATGGGAGACCAGATGCTGCTGAAAGTGGTGTTGGAGGGCCAGTAGGAGGCACTCTTTCCTCTGGTAAAAATATAACAATATCCCAATGCCGCAGGGCAGTGATTGGGGTCATTGCCCTGTGTAGGGTGCTGGCTTTCAGATGGGATGTTAAACGGGTGTCTCTCTGTGGTCACTAAATATCCCATGGCACTTATTGTAAGAGTAGGGGTGTTAACCCCGGTGTCCTGGCTAAATTCCCAATCTGGCCCAAATACTATCATGGCCACCTAATCATCCCCAGCTTCCAATTGGCACATTCACCCCACTATTCCCCAGGTTGTTGATGTGAATGTGTTCTCAGTGAATTTACCTGGTAAAAAAATTAGGGGAAAATATCTGAAATGATCACTTTGGATTTCCCACGTCAACCCCAAATATATCATACAATGACTTATTGCGCAACATCATGTGTAAGCTATGGGCATCGTCTTTCAGCTGAAAAAAAATAATTTACACTCTCGTTGCTTTTCAAAACTGCAAAGAATTCTCTCCACCCCATGACAAAATGTACAACTTACTTTTTCTCTCTGCCGTCAAGAGAAGGACCACTAAAATGTTTTGCCATCAATGAGGTGGGGGGCACCCCAACCAAATCTCGCTTAGGGCCGCCAGAAAGCGTGCACACACACACACACACACGCACCCACACACGCACCAACACACGCACAGACACACAGTCAGGTGTCCTTCTACTGTCACTACTGTGGTGGGTTGAATCAGGTCACCGTCACGTCCAGGAATTCATCATCCCCATTAACCAAGCATGGTCCTCATCCCCATTAACCAAGCATAGTCCTCATCCCCATTAACCAAGCATAGTCCTCATCCCCATTAACCAAGCATAGTCCTCATCCCCATTAACCAAGCATAGTCCTCATCCCCATTAACCAAGCATAGTCCTCATCCCCATTAAACAAGCATAGTCCTCATCCCCATTAACCAAGCAAGTCTATCAATAACCAAGGATAGTCCTCATCCCCATTAACCAAGCATAGTCCTCATCCCCATTAACCAAGCATAGTCCTCATCCCCATTAAACAAGCATAGTCATCATCCCCATTAACCAAGCATAGTCCTCATCCCCATTAAACAAGCATAGTCCTCATCCCCATTAACCAAGCATAGTCCTCATCCCCATTAACCAAGCATAGTCCTCATCCCCATTAAACAAGCATAGTCATCATCCCCATTAACCAAGCATAGTCCTCATCCCCATTAAACAAGCATAGTCCTCATCCCCATTAACCAAGCATAGTCCTCATCCCCATTAACCAAGCATAGTCCTCATCCCCATTAACCAAGCATAGTCCTCATCCCCAATAACCAAGCATAGTCCTCATCGTCATTAACCAAGCATAGTCGTCATCCCCATTAACCACACTTAAGCTGTCATGGTGGTATGCTAGCGCCGGTAATCATGAAATTAGTGCATTTCACCATGACAGTTTAAAGGTTTAATATGACCGTCAGAAATGGACTGACATTTGCCACTGAAATGTTGCACTGTTAGGCTGAAGGCTGATGCTGCATTTGAAAAACAGCTCCTGAAAATACCTCGTACATTTTTTATAAGCATAACTTCAACCCCCGCACACAGATGAGAAACAATGTGGAAGAGCTACTTTTAATTATACATGGAACTTGTTGCACTCTCTCTGCCTCAGGCAGCCCCATTCTGATCTTTTTTTCCCACCAATTGGTCTTTTGATCAATCACATCAGATCTTTTCACATCAGATTTTTGCAAATTAGGTCATTTTCATTGCTGATCTGATTGGTCAAAAGACCAATTAGTGAGAAAAAAAATCAGAATTGGGCTGGCTGTGTAAACTCAGCCTAAAAGCCTGTGTGACCACTAATGAACAAAGTGCAGCCTGCCTTTAAAGGCCCACTGTAGCCATCTTTATCTAAATATTAAATCATTTCTCGGTAACAAGTAAGTAACTTACTAAATAAAAACGTTTTTCAGCCCAATGTTTTTTTCTCAAAAAAGAATTTAGCTAGAGCTGTCTGGGAGTGGTCTGAGTGGGGAGGGGAAAACTGAAAACGATCTGTTATTGGCAGAGGTTTGGAACTCTCTTTGTTCTTGGTCTATTACAAAGTATACCAAAACTCCACCCATGCAAAACCTGCTGATTAGAAGGTCCTGTAGATTGTATTTTCAACCAGCAAGTATCAGGAAATAACACAGATTTTTTTTTAAATAAACTTTTACAGTATTAGTTTCATAAGCTGTTGTACAATATTAATTTTGACTGCACTGGGCCAATAAAAGCATATAGGGCTGATAACTATTCAGTGTCTCCTGTCCACTCTCTTTATAAGACATACAGAATATACATCCCAAATGACACCCTATTCCCTATCTAGTGCAATACTTTTGAGCAGGACCCATAGGGCTGTAGGGTATAGGGTGTCATAGGGTGTCATTTGGGACACAGTCATTAAGATGCTGCTGCTTCCCCATGGGGGACTAATCACATTTGACACTGATTGTTTAACAGTGACCCTCTGCTGCTCTGGATAATAGCAGAGACAACACATAGTGGCATCCAGTCACTGATGAGGCTCTTTCATCTTTCTCACCATACTTCACATCACATCCCCTCTTTCTCACCATTTATTTATTTTATTTAACCTTTATTTAACTAGGCAAGTCAGTTAAGAACAAATTCTTATTTACAATGACGGCCTACACCGGCCAAACCCGGACGACGCTGGGCCAATTGTGCTCCGCCCTATACTTCACATCACATCCCCTCTTTCTCACCATCCTTCACATCACATCCCCTCTTTCTCACCATACTTCACATCACATCCCCTCTTTCTCACCATCCTTCACATCACATCCCCTCTTTCTCACCATCCTTCACATCACATCCCCTCTTTCTCACCATACTTCACATCACATCCCCTCTTTCTCACCATCCTTCACATCACATCCCCTCTTTCTCACCATCATTCACATCACATCCCCTCTTTCTCACCATCCTTCACATCACATCCCCCTCTTTCTCACCATACTTCACATCACATCCCCTCTTTCTCACCATCCTTCACATCACATCCCCTCTTTCTCACCATCCTTCACATCACATCCCCTCTTTCTCACCATACTTCACATCACATCCCCTCTTTCTCACCATCCTTCACATCACATCCCCTCTTTCTCACCATCCTTCACATCACATCCCCTCTTTCTCACCATCCTTCACATCACATCCCCTCTTTCTCACCATCCTTCACATCACATCCCCTCTTTCTCACCATACTTCACATCACATCCCCTCTTTCTCACCATACTTCACATCACATCCCCTCTTTCTCATACACTCTGAGAAAAGAGGGAAAAAAGAAAAAGAGAGACATTGGTTAACGTGTGTGTGTGTTGCGTGTGTGTGTGTGTTGCGTGTGTGTGTGTGTTTGTGTGTGTGTGCTGCCTTCACTGGAGCATCACTACATTACTGTAGCAGCAGTAGGCAGCTTGCTGTGAGAGGAGCGGTGCATGTTGGCGCTGTGGCCAGACCAAATGGGATTTACTATTCTGAGCAAAGTGCTGTGACATTAAGGGCAAGTGTACAGTACAGGAGTTATCAGATGGCTTTGATACTGTAGCATTATACACAGCACCAGTGGAGGCTGCTGAGGGGAGGACGGCTCATAATAATGGCTGGAATGGAGAGAATGGAATGGCATCAAACCATATGTTTGATTTATTTGATAGCATTCCGCTTATTCCGCTCCAGCCATTACCACGAGCCCATCCTCCCCAACTAAGGAGCCACCAACCTCCTGTGCACCGCATATGGCATTGTAATTCTGTTGGTCTTTCCCTGTTCTGTCTTAGTGAGTGGGGCATTACTGTGAGGGCTACAATGACTGACTGACTGGTTGCTCTTTTCTTGTTCTAGTGAACAAAGTGAACATCAGTCATCGGACTTTGTGAAGAGAATCCCTGCGACTATAGGTCAAACTATGAATGGGTTAGAGAGCAGAGCATAAGAGGTAGTGAGGGTCACCAGAGCAGAAACATCAGAAGATCCATCCACATCAAGGTCTGTGATGCGTAGTGAAAAAATAGCTTCTGTGAATATCGTGACGGGGAGACGGGATGTCTCTGACTGTACAATGAAATCAACACGACCTTCATTCTGCCCTCAGTCTGGTAACAAGTGAAGGCGTCGTCCAGCTTGTAGAAGCATCCGGCACCCAATAAAAAGAGACAGAGAGTGGAACAAAAGGAGGAGAGAGAAAAGGAGAGACTAGAGATGTAAAGTGGGGAAGAGAGAAGAGAGGAAGTGAAAGAAAGAAACTAACATTTTTCCAGATGGATCTGATGGTGCTCAAGGCTCTGGAGAGAGAGAAGGTTCTGGAGGTTCTTCAGAGAGACAAACTTGTACGCAGCACGGACGACGACAGGATAAGGTAGACAATATAATTTACTTTAGCCAAGCTTTTCACATTTACTGCATGGACACACTGTATAACAACTCCACTCAGAGGGTACATCAGGGTCTGTGGAGACTGTGAAAATGGCAATGACAACAGTGAACTAATGCTCCTCAAAATAGTATTCACAATTGTTGTACCATTGATCAGTAATAGTATAATGCATTTAATTGGAATGAATTACCAGTGGAAAACTGACAGGAAAAGTGGACGCGAAGAGCAGTTCAGTACAGTTGTTAAAACACTGCCATCATTACTGTATCTCAGGTGGCTGAGGGGAGGACGGCTCATAATGATAGCTGGAACGGAATGGCATCAGACGCATAGAAACCATGTGTTTAGTACCATTCCACTCATTCCGCTCCAGCCATTACCACAAGCCTGTCCTCCCCAATTAATGTGCCACCAACCTCCTGTGCTGTACCTCCACCTGCCACCATCTACTGTTACAGGAGGCTGAAGACAGAGCTACAGGAGATCCGAAGGAAAGGTGGCAAGAGTTTTGCCCGGCAGTACAGCGAAAGGACGTGTGCCCGCTGTCAGAGGCCGCTGGGAATGTTCTGGAACTCGGGCGCCGTGTGCCAAGGCTGCAGCCACCGCGTCTGCAACCAGTGTCGAGTGGGCTTGTCCACCCTGGACTGGAAGTGTACCGTCTGCCACGCCTACAGGTAGGAGGCATATCAGAACCGTAACATAGACTGACATGTCAGCACTGTAACATAGACTGTCATGTCAGCACTATAACACGCGGTTGACTGTAAAATTGACTTTATTGACTGCTGTAACCTTTTTATTGTTAGTATCCTCTATCCTTTATTCAATGTTTTAAGGCGTGTTAACATGTTGAGAGAATGAACTGACCAAAGGTACAGTATTTCCTTTGTAATCTAAACCAGGGCTGTTCAGTCCTAGTCCTGGAGGGCCGAAACACCTCTGGTTTTCATCCTCTCCTTCTAATCAGGGACTAATTCAGACCTGGGACACCAGGTGAGTGCAATTAACTAGCAGGTAGAAACAAAAACCAGAAGTGTTTCAGCCCTCCAGGACCGGAATTGAACAGCCCTGGTAAAGAAAGGTAAATTAATCTAAAATCCAGTTCTTCACACTTCTTAGGGAGGTTAAGATCAGATCTGGGGAGTGGTTTCTGGAAGAAAGGGCCAAGAAATGTCCACCTGACACAGGTTTGTTTCCTTTACTTCTCACATGCCCTATTCACTCATAATTCATATGCATAATTCTCTCATAAGTAAAATGCCAGTACGAAAAAGTAAGAAAAAACTATGCACTCATGAAATGACATTTTATTTTTATGTACAGTGGGGAAAAAAAGTATTTAGTCAGCCACCAATTGTGCAAGTTCTCCCACTTAAAAAGATGAGAGAGGCCTGTAATTTTCATCATAGGTACACGTCAACTATGACAGACAAAATGAGGAAAAAAATTCAGAAAATCACATTGTAGGATTTTTAATGAATTTATTTACAAATTATGGTGGAAAATAAGTATTTGGTCACCTACAAACAAGCAAGATTTCTGGCTCTCACAGACCTGTAACTTCTTCTTTAAGAGGCTCCTCTGTCCTCCACTCGTTACCTGTATTAATGGCACCTGTTTGAACTTGTTATCAGTATAAAAGACACCTGTCCACAACCTCAAACAGTCACACTCCAAACTCCACTATGGCCAAGACCAAAGAGCTGTCAAAGGACACCAGAAACAAAATTGTAGACCTGCACCAGGCTGGGAAGACTGAATCTGCAATAGGTAAGCAGCTTGGTTTGAAGAAATCAACTGTGGGAGCAATTATTAGGAAATGGAAGACATACAAGACCACTGATAATCTCCCTCGATCTGGGGCTCCACGCAAGATCTCACCCCGTGGGCTCAAAATGATCACAAGAACGGTGAGCAAAAATCCCAGAACCACACGGGGGGGACCTAGTGAATGACCTGCAGAGAGCTGGGACCAAAGTAACAAAGCCTACCATCAGTAACACACTACGCCGCCAGGGACTCAAATCCTGCAGTGCCAGACGTGTCCCCCTGCTTAAGCCAGTACATGTCCAGGCCCGTCTGAAGTTTGCTAGAGTGCATTTGGATGATCCAGAAGAGGATTGGGAGAATGTCATATGGTCAGATGAAACCAAAATATAACTTTTTGGTAAAACTCAACCTCGTCGTGTTTGGAGGACAAAGAATGCTGAGTTGCATCCAAAGAACACCATACCTACTGTGAAGCATGGGGGTGGAAACATCATGCTTTGGGGCTGTTTTTTCTGCAAAGGGACCAGGACGACTGATCCGTGTAAAGGAAAGAATGAATGGGGCCATGTATCGTGAGATTTTGAGTGAAAACCTCCATCCATCAGCAAGGGCATTGAAGATGAAACGTGGCTGGGTCTTTCAGCATGACAATGATCCCAAACACACCGCCCGGGCAACGAAGGAGTGGCTTCGTAAGAAGCATTTCAAGGTCCTGGAGTGGCCTAGCCAGTCTCCAGATCTCAACCCCATAGAAAATCTTTGGAGGGAGTTGAAAGTCCGTGTTGCCCAGAGACAGCCCCAAAACATCACTGCTCTAGAGGAGATCTGCATGGCGGAATGGGCCAAAATACCAGCAACAGTGTGTGAAAACCTTGTGAAGACTTACAGAAAACGTTTGACCTGTGTCATTGCCAACAAAGGGTATATAACAAAGTATTGAGAAACTTTTGTTATTGACCAAATACTTATTTTACACCATAATTTGCAAATAAATTCATTAAAAATCCTACAATGTGATTTTCTGGATTTTTTTTCTCATTTTGTCTGTCATAGTTGACGTGTACCTATGATGAAAATTACAGGCCTCTCTCATCTTTTTAAGTGGGAGAACTTGCACAATTGGTGGCTGACTAAATACTTTTTTTCCCCACTGTATGTCTAAAAACACAAGTCAAATAATACATCATACAGGTAGATGTGTTTCAGTTGTTTGCTTGGTATTTAAAAGTGGTCTTCTACATCATCTTCTGATGTGTGTATGGTTTAGAGAACTGCTTTGACTGAATAATGCATTGTTGCTGTCTGCTAGGACATTGCCCGGGAGAGTGGGAGAGGGTCCATGAGAGTAATATTTAATAGTGTGTGTGTACTAGTTTTGGCAGGTATAGCAATACTCTTTTAATTTACAGAAAGGCATGAGACTGTTGGGGAGAAACTACTAAAGTCTTACCAGAGGTTGAGGTGAGTCGATGGGCGGTCATAATTTATTGTACACTACTGTATTATGTGACCATAGTCTCTGGTAGAGATACAGTTGAAGTCGAAAGTTTACATACACCTTAGCCAAATACATTTAAACTCAGTTTTTCACAATTCCTGACATTTAATCCTAGTAAAAATTCCCTGTTTTAGGTCAGTTTATTTTCACCACTTTATTTTAAGAATGTGAAATGTTAGAATAATACATTTTACATTTACATTTATATTTTAGTCATTTAGCAGACTCTTATCCAGAGCGACTTACAGTTAGTGAGTGCATACATGTTTTCATACTGAATGTACCGGGCATTCAGTATGAATGTATGGAATAGCTCCAACACTACTTTTTGCCCCGGGCCCCCAGATAGCATATGACAGAAAAATGTGTAGAATTGTAGAAAATGTGCTTTAAACAGCAACATTTTCTCTCAGCCTCATGGCAAAATGTGAACAAAAGCATGAGATGAGCTATAAAACAGCACACGTTCTTCTCTGCCCCATGGCAGAAAGTGTAGAATTGCAAGAAATTAGCTTTAAAACTGCAACATTTTCATAGCCTCATGACAAAATGTGTAGAATAGCATTCTAAAACTGCTAATTGTTCTCTGTCCACCATGGCAAAATGTGTTCAAATGCAGGTGGTTAGCAGATTTCACTCCGCTCCCCATGAAAATATCAACATTGTTGGGGGTGGGGGCCCCCAAATGCGGTAGTACGGCCCTGTTTTTCCTCTAGAATGTTAGATCTCTAGTCCAAGTATTACCTTCCCCATTCTTCTCCCTTTCCGCATGAATTTGAGCCAACATGTTGGAAATACATTACTAGGGTCCCTGCGGTCCACACATCTTGTGACGGTCCAAGGTGTTAAAATCAAGCTGCCCCTCTAGGGCTCGGCGATATGGACAAAATATCATATCACAATATTTTTGACAGTACGCCGGTATTTGACAGTATTTTATGTTTTTAATAATACAAGTTCTAAATATGCTTTATGAGTAGTTCATGACCCTAGGGTGGCAACAAAGTGATTTCAATGGGGCTTTCTCCGTTTATACTGTTCAATCCAACTTCCAAAGAAAAATCATTTTCAGCATTTTGATAAATTCCCTGCACTTTTATTAGTTCCACACTGTGCCACGCAGCATGATATGGGCCTAGTTAATTGGTGAACTGTTGGA
This sequence comes from Coregonus clupeaformis, assembly GCF_020615455.1. Taxonomy (NCBI): domain Eukaryota; kingdom Metazoa; phylum Chordata; class Actinopteri; order Salmoniformes; family Salmonidae; genus Coregonus; species Coregonus clupeaformis. Next base: position 34,198,245 of record NC_059227.1, on the reverse strand, counting down.
ATCATGGAAATATGATTATTCTATATTTAAACCAACAAACAAAAAACACGCAACATGCAACAATTTCAACAATTTTACTGAGTTACAGTTCATATAAGGAAATCAGTCAATTGAAATAAAATCAGTAGGCCCTAATCTATGGATTTCACGACTGGTATTACAGAAATGTATCTGTTGGTTACAGATACCTTTAAAAAAAAAATAATAATAATAATAATAATAATAATTGGGGTGTGGATCAGAAAACCAGTCAGTATCTGGTGTGACCACCATTTGCCTCATGCAGCGCGACACATCTCCTTCACATGAAGTTGATCAGGCTGTTGATTGTGGCCTGTGGAATGTTGTCCCGCTCCTCTTCAATGGCTATGCGAAGTTGCTGGATATTGGCGGGAACTGGAACAAGCTGTTGTTCACGTCGATCCAGAGCATCCCAAACATGCTCAATGGGTGACATGTCTGGTGAGTACAGTGGGGAAAAAAAGTATTTAGTCAGCCACCAATTGTGCAAGTTCTCCCACTTAAAAAGATGAGAGAGGCCTGTAATTTTCATCATAGGTACACGTCAACTATGACAGACAAATTGAGGAAAAAAATCCAGAAAATCACATTGTAGGATTTTTTATGAATTTATTTGCAAATTATGGTGGAAAATAAGTATTTGGTCACCTACAAACAAGCAAGATTTCTGGCTCTCACAGACCTGTAACTTCTTCTTTAAGAGGCTCCTCTGTCCTCCACTCGTTACCTGTATTAATGGCACCTGTTTGAACTTGTTATCAGTATAAAAGACACCTGTCCACAACCTCAAACAGTCACACTCCAAACTCCACTATGGCCAAGACCAAAGAGCTGTCAAAGGACACCAGAAACAAAATTGTAGACCTGCACCAGGCTGGGAAGACTGAATCTGCAATAGGTAAGCAGCTTGGTTTGAAGAAATCAACTGTGGGAGCAATTATTAGGAAATGGAAGACATACAAGACCACTGATAATCTCCCTCGATCTGGGGCTCCACGCAAGATCTCACCCCGTGGGGTCAAAATGATCACAAGAATGGTGAGCAAAAATCCCACAACCACACGGGGGGGACCTAGTGAATGACCTGCAGAGAGCTGGGACCAAAGTAACAAAGCCTACCATCAGTAACACACTACGGCGCCAGGGACTCAAATCCTGCAGTGCAAGACGTGTCCCCCTGCTTAAGCCAGTACATGTCCAGGCCCGTCTGAAGTTTGCTAGAGTGCATTTGGATGATCCAGAAGAGGATTGGGAGAATGTCATATGGTCAGATGAAACCAAAATAGTAAAAACTCAACTCGTCGTGTTTGGAGGACAAAGAATGCTGAGTTGCATCCAAAGAACACCATACCTACTGTGAAGCATGGGGGTGGAAACATCATGCTTTGGGGCTGTTTTTCTGCAAAGGGACCAGGACGACTGATCTGTGTAAAGGAAAGAATGAATGGGGCCATGTATCGTGAGATTTTGAGTGAAAACCTCCTTCCATCAGCAAGGGCATTGAAGATGAAACGTGGCTGGGTCTTTCAGCATGACAATGATCCCAAACACACCGCCCGGGCAACGAAGGAGTGGCTTCGTAAGAAGCATTTCAAGGTCCTGGAGTGGCCTAGCCAGTCTCCAGATCTCAACCCCATAGAAAATCTTTGGAGGGGAGTTGAAAGTCTGTGTTGCCCAGCGACAGCCCCAAAACATCACTGCTCTAGAGGAGATCTGCATGGAGGAATGGGCCAAAATACCAGCAACAGTGTGTGAAAACCTTGTGAAGACTTACAGAAAACGTTTGACCTGTGTCATTGCCAACAAAGAGTATATAACAAAGTATTGAGAAACTTTTGTTATTGACCAAATACTTATTTTCCACCATAATTTGCAAATAAATGCATTAAAAATCCTACAATGTGATTTTCTGGATTTTTTTCCCTCAATTTGTCTGTCATAGTTGACGTGTACCTATGATGAAAATTACAGGCCTCTCTCATCTTTTTAAGTGGGAGAACTTGCACAATTGGTGGCTGACTAAATACTTTTTTTCCCCACTGTATGCAGGCCATGGATGAATAATAATAGTAGAGAGAATTATTTATTTCAGCTTTTATTTCTTTCACCAGTGGGTCAGTTTACATACACTCAATTAGTATTTGGTAGCGTTGCCTTTAAATTGTTTAACTTGGGTCAAACGTTTCGGGTAGCCTTCCACATGCTTCCCACAATAAGTTGGGTGAATTTTGGCCCATTCCTCCTGACAGAGCTGGTGTAACTGAATCAGGTTTGTAGGCCTCCTTGCTCGCACACGCTTTTTCAGTTCTGCCCACACATTTTCTATAGGATTGAGGTCAGGGCTTTGTGATGGCCACTCCAATACCTTGACTTTGTTGTCCTTAAGCCATTTTGCCACAACTTTGGAAGTATGCTTGGGGTCATTGTCAATTTGGAAGACCCATTTGCGACCAAGCTTTAACTTCCTGACTGATGTCTTGAGATGTTGCTTCAATATATCCACATAATTTTCCTTCCTCATGATGCCATCTATTTTGTGAAGTGCACCAGTCCTTCCTGCAGCAAAGCACCCCCACAGCATGATGCTGCCACCGCCGTGCTTCACGGTTGGGATGGTGTTCTTCGGCTTGCATGCATCCCCCTTTTTCCTCCAAACATAACGATGGTCATTATGGCCAAACAGTTCTATTTTTGTTTCATCAGACCAGAGGACATTTCTCCAAAAAAGTATGATCTTTGTCCCCATGTGCAGTTGCAAACCGTAGTCTGGCTTTTTATGGCGGTTTTGGAGCAGTGGCTTCTTCCTTGCTGAGCAGCCTTTCAGGTTATGTTGATATAGGACTTGTTTTACTGTGGATATAGATACCTTTGTACCTGTTTCCTCCAGCATCTTCACAAGGTCCTTTGCTGTTGTTCTGGGATTGATTTGCACTTTTCGCACCAAAGTACGTTCATCTCTAGGAGACAGAACGCATCTCCTTCCTGAGCGGTATGATGGCTGCGTAGTCCCATGGTGTTTATACTTGCATACTATTGTTCGTACAGATGAATCTGGTACCTTCAGGCGTTAGGAAATAGCTCCCAAGAATGAACCAGACTTGTGGAGGTCTACAATTTTGGCTGATTTCTTTTGATTTTCCCATGATGTCAAGCAAAAAGGCACTGAGTTTGAAGGTAAGCCTTGAAATACATCCACAGGTACACCTCCAATTGACTCAAATTATGTCAATTAGCCTATCAGAAGCTTCTAAAGCCGTATGTTTTTAAAATTAATGTGTTTAAAAATTTAAAAATAATATGTCCTAACCGACTTGCCAAAACTATAGTTTGTTAACAAGAAATTTGTGGAGTGATTGAAAAACAAGTTTTAATGATTCAAACCGAAGTGTATGTAAACTTCCGACTTCAACTGTATAAGACACAGATATATGCAGGTATGTACATTGTCAATATTTAAAAACATGTCATTTCATCGGAAATTGGTGAAATGTCCAGTGAAAATCTCACTTTTAAAAGCTCATTCTGTTAAGTCATACCCAAATAATGTTTTTGACTTATCCTATACTTGTGTGGCCAAAGCATACATTTGTGAGAATATATATATATATATATATATATATATCTTCAAACAGTTGTTTTTTTTGTGCTATTTCCTCAAATAACGTGATGTAACGTTTTTGGCTGAGACGTCTCATTGGCTGAGCTGGCCAATCAGCTGTTTACTTGTTATGAATATTTTTAACGACCGGTATACACCCACACCATTCAAACACAGAAAAGCTGCTTTTTAACATACTTAATTTAAAGAAAATTGGGAAGGAAAACTATTTCACTCATATTGTAATGAATTATAGGTCATGTTTAATAGAAATGTGGAAACCCTGGACTATTACTTGAAATAGCATTCCCTGTGTGTTTCACTTTCCAGTCACATAGCAGTTGTTCCGCCAACCCCTCCACCCTATTACAATGGCCCAGCCTTCAGCAGATCAGGGGTAAGGTGAAATAAAGATATCTAAATGATCTACCACTTAAAAGGCTTTAAAAACCAACTAAAAATGCTTAACTTATTGTAAAAGGGCAGGATAAACCAAGTAAAAAGGTACAAAATGTATGGCTAAAACTGTCTCACCTTATACACACAATAATCTCTCAAACAATGACACACCTGCTGTTAAAGGCAGTTCCTTCAATAATTAGGTGAGAGGGACCACGCCTGTGTTCAAACAGCCACTCAATTAACTAGATAATCAGGATACAGACCCAATTAAAGGGATAGTTCACCCAAATTACAAAATGACATTGGTTTCCTTACTCTGTAAGCAGTCTATGGACAAGGTATGACAGCAATCCATGCTTTGGTTAAGTTTCCCTGGCACTGTTTCCACATGCCAGCATTTTAGCATTTGTGGCACAAATCCCACTCAAGATAATAGCATTTTTCACGCATCATGTCCAAATCATCCAAAAGTATCTCAAATTGATTGTGAAGCTCAACAAAGTCACTTATAGATGATTTGAACATGATGTCTGAAAATTGCTAAGAGGTGCAATTGACATTGTAGCTATAGTATTGCCTGGAATGATGAATTGTTAAAATGAAAGGGATTCTGCATACAGCTTGTTTTATCCAATAAATAAGTTGTGAAGGGCTCACTCCTTCACAGTTTCATAAACCACAATTATGACTTGGTCTGTCAGATGTATTGTCAATTATTTGGTAATTTGGGGGTTTGGTGATCTCTAGGGACTGAAGAATTCCTTTAAAAAACCATTCACCAAGTCTATAGAGGACCTGATGGTTTCCCTCACCAGCCAAATGAGAAGTAAGTGACTATTTTGAGCCATTTTGGTATTTACAAATAAAAGGTCTCTGGAAAAAACAAAACTATATGATCTTTCAATGTGAAGTCATTTTAAGTATGTCTTGGTGAAAACTAGGATCCAAGAAAGTCAAAACAGCGACTAATTTCTTCTGAGCGTTATCGCAGACCTTAACGTAATTTGTCGATAAGATATCAGTCGTTTGTGCTTAGGAAACCGCACCTAGGAAACAAGATAAGATATGACATCTATATTGAAGCTTGTTCGCAAGCAGCACGTCAGAAGTGCTACATTACGGATGGAGAAGGTCTGTGTGTGTTATTCGCCCCACCTTTCGGGTTGCAGGGTTCTCCAGGTCGCAAGAAGATGTGCGAGTGAAACAGGATCTTCTTACAGTGGACAACAGCACTGGCTGGAAAAGCCTCTCTGACACAAACATCAACAAATCCATCAATGTAAGAGAAACCAAATACATATCAACCCCTCGACTTTGTCAAAGTATCACACTATCAAGACATACATTTTTCGCTAAACCCCTGAGGTAAAATCAAAGAGACCCCACCTACATGTTCAAAACCAAGTGAGATATTGATCGTATGACACTGACAACTATTTCAGACAGGAAAGAGGGAGACTTTAGAAATAGCTATTGGAACAACCTTAAATAATAATACACATTGCCATCTTGTCAAGAGGTTCAAGCCTCTCGGTGAAATGGCTAAGATGTTGGACTGACAGACGCAGGGACCCGGGTTCAAGTACCAGTTGCTCTTTGCCCAAATTCACTAGAATATGAACAAAAGTATACTATATTTCAACAGACACAACATCTCTCCTCACAGCTTACCAAAGGCCCCAGTCTTCCCAACCTGTTCAAGAAGAGCCGGAATGATGACCAGAGCAGTTTTTCATCAGGGGCCGATGAGGCCCATTCCCTGGGCTCAGAGTGCTCAGGGGGAAAGAGGGTGAGTTGAGTGGCCTGATGATGGAGAAATAAACAACACAAGGACTTGTGCAAAACTACACAATTTATTTGGCATATGATTAGATATGGATTGTTGTTATGTGGACATGTCTTGCATAGCTGCATAGTCTTGTAGCTGGCGGAGAAGCTAGAAAGGAATGCATCCAAATCATCTGCATGCTTAACTACAGAATAGACCTGCATTGTCTATATGTTGTCATGACATCCTTTTAAAGAGGCAATATGACATTTTGATCTGTATTAAAAAATAAATAATCATATTACAGGGCAGTAGTGCTAGTAGCACTGCTACAGACTATGGTCTCTTGGAGATCAACAGAGTGACGGGGGAGCTAGAGCTCGCCATCGCCTTCAACCACAACACTTCCTGCCTGGAGATCACAATCAACGGCTGCAGAAACCTTGCGTATGGAGACATCAAGAGGAAGAAGTGTCATCCGTAAGCATTATTACTCAATACACCAGATCATAGAAATAGGCCCACCCATCATTGAATGCTGACTTGAATGGGGAGGCCCATTCTAGTAATTCTATGTCTTTGATACCAGATTTGTACTCTCTGTTGTACTGATATATCCATTTGCAAACTAGATCTCCTGTACTGTATGTGTCACCATCATGGGCAGGTATGTCAAGGTCTACCTACTGCCGGAGAAGTCTCAGAGCAACAAACTGAAGACAACCGTCAAGAGGAACACAACGGATCCCATTTATAATGAAATTTTACAGGTAAGGAGACAAATCTGGGTCATGTTCATTAGGACACACTACAAAACATAGCAAAAACTTTTTCAACTGAAAATCAAAACAAGCTTCAAATTGGTGTCTAAAGAATACCCTGAACTGGCTTAAAAGTGTATGCACACATGACTGTAAGTCGCTTTGGATAAAAGCGTCTGCTAAATGGCATATTATTATTATTATTGAGTGAAATAGGCTACATGGCAATGAAATATCCTGTGTTTCACCCACCCATGTGTTTTATTCCCTGATGCACAGTGCCAGATGGAGAGCCCCCTGTTGTCCAGGAGTACTCTGCAGGTGTCTGTGTGGCACTGTGGGACCCTGAAGAAGAAAGTGTTCCTAGGAGAGGTCCTCGTCCCGCTGGAGGGGTCTATATTTGAGGAGAGCGCCACCCAGGGCTCCAACTGGTACCGCCTGTGTCCCAAGGTAGGGTATAACTGCTGATCATGAAGCAACATTCACACAATACCCTTTGGTATCTTTATAAAACAATATTTTTGGTTAAGGAAAAAGTTTTTTTGTTCAACTAGCTTGTATGTCTCCTCTGTCCTCTCTCTGTCTCACTATTATTTCTCACTTGGTCAATAGCCTGAGAGTCCAGAAGGGAGTGCAGTCGAGCAGGATACAGCAGGAGAACTGCTGGTCAGAATGAAGTTCACCTCCTTGTCCCAGCTGTCCTGGGTTTGCCACACAGATGGTAAGCTGACTCTCTACCGTTCACGCACCAAAAGCATTTAAATCTCAGTTTATCCCTGTTTTATTCTGTTTTCGCCCGTTTGATGCCTAATAAATAAGACCTCATTTTGAAACAGTTTACAGTGTTTTTACAGCACTAGGCGTCAGACGATCCTTATATTGGATTGAAATGACCTTGATGTCTTTTGTTCCTCCTCACAGAGGTTCATATTGGACCACATGACGTTGGTCAACTGACTGTTCTCGTCAATGGTGCCAAAAACCTGCCCACTAAAGCAAACACCAGTCAGAACACCTATGTGAAAGGGTAAACGTATGATTAGTGTGTGTGTTTGCTGGGGTGTGATATTGTTATTAGACTGTCTGTTCTAGGTGTGTTGTGTGTGTGTGTTCTGGTGTGTGTTTATGTATCTATGCGTACATTTGTGCGTGTGTGTGTTTACAACTATATGTTTATTTATTTTTGTATTTTAGGTGCCTGGCTCTCCCCGGGCCCAGGGAGCTTGTCCAGAGGACCCCTGTCCTGAAGAATCCCAGTCCAGAGTGGTCTCACCAGCTGCTCTTCAGCAGGGTCACGCCCTACGACCTCCAGATCAGCACTCTGGAGCTGGACCTCTGGGACCACGCCCCCTTTACCTTCTCAGACCGCCTCCTGGGCTGGGTCAGAATGGAAGACGGTAATATGGCTGTCTGTCAGTCTTTCAATGACTGTTATACCTTTACAACTATACAGTAGATTTTAATCCGTTTGCATGAAAATGAAATGGTCTAAATAGAAAAGTTTGACCAGGCCCATTCAAGGGGGCTCGAGATGAGATACAATATACATTATTTGTTTTTAAATTCTTAAAATGTGTTTACTTTATCTAATACCAACTCCAGTTGTCTAAAATGCCAGACAGTCTGAGTCAAACGTCAATGAGAATTGAATTAACAAGAGCACAAATGTCATATTTCACACTAATGGAATTTAGAGAAAGCCATCTGAGGAAACGGGTTTCACCTATTTCACTCTCAGGGTATTGAGGGCTCTTTCTCCTCAGCATATTTTCCTCTCTCTCTCTCTCTCTCTCTCTCTCTGTCTCTCTCTCTGTGTCTCTGTCTCTCTCTCTCTCTCTCTCTCTCTCTCTCTGTCTCTCTCTCTCTCTCTCGCTGTGATGGACTCAGTTTAGTGCAGTCTGGTTTCACAGAACTATATAAAAAAATATATATATTTGTGAGAGGAAGCAAGGAATGGGTGGTCCTCTGTAGCTGAGCTGGTAGAGCACGGCGCTTGTAACGCCAGGGTAGTGGGTTCGATCCCCGGGACCACCCATACACAAAAAAATAATAATGTATGCACGCATGACTGTAAGTCGCTTTGGATAAAAGCGTCTGCTAAATGGCTATATTATATTATATAAGGAAGGACTGATGATGTCACTGACCTGGCACTCTCTGTTAACCACATGTCTCCCAGGGTCATCATGGCAACTGGTGCTGCAGACGCCCAACATGTGGCATGACTTCAGTTTACCCATGCAAGCCAACATCAACAGCAGGAGAACATGATGATGTCATCAGAGTCAACAGGAAAAAAAAGCCCCTGGACTGGACACTGTCTCCCCACAAGAAAGACATCAGCATTTTAAGGGCTCTATTCAATCCGTACTGCAGAAATTCAGCGTTACAGCGTGATTGAAATTTAAAGGCAATGCTCCCGCATTAGCGGAGTCTGCATTTACGGTAAACGTTGCGGATATCGGCTCAATATGAAATGACTTTTACATGACTGTGTAATGCTTCAGCAATACAGATTGAATAGAGCCCCTACTCTACCTTTAACTCTATTTGCACTGACCGTCGGTTTCTTGCTTTGTGAAAGTCCCTCCTATTAGCTATTTATGTTACATTTGATGACCTTTTATGTATTAAAGGGATGTTCTACTCAAAATACAACCCAACATGATTATTCCACTTTCCTTGGGAAATGGCCTACAACTAAGGTATTAAGGTGGAAAATCATGTTAAGTTGTAATTTGAGGGGAATATCCCTTGTGCTTTAAGCATGCTCACCTGATAACATTGAATGAATGAGAGTCATCAAATATCTGTGAGAAAGTGACTGTCTACAACACAAGAAAACTTGTGGTTGTCTTTCATTCTTTCCCTTACAGTTTCTTCTTGTCCTTTCTCTTTATGAGTTTCTGTAACCTGTAGTTAAACCCTAGTTAAAGTTTTTCCCTCAAGTCAGAAGATTAAAAAGCAGAAAGTGAAAACACAGTACAAAGTTGAAATCATAGGAGATCTTTATTGCCAATATGCTGAACACCTCATTTATAAAATCCAGTTTGAATAAAGAACAGCGGGCCAGAGGCAGCGCTGTGTGTCGTTGTTTTGGTTATAGTGTCAGTAAAAACTAGTCTAGTACACATCCAGATAGAGGGAATGGCGAGACTGGGGCTGCAGCCTACAGGGGCTCCAGAGGGACATCCAACAGTAAAAGGTATCTCGTGGGGTTACATCCACAAATGTGTGCCCAGCGGGCAAAACTGGTTGAAATGATGTCATAACATAATATCAACCAGTTTTGTTCGCTAGGTGACGTCATAACATTTAGAATAAACACGTCCTCCTCTCATCCCTCCCTTCACGGGAACATAAACAGAAAAAAAGAGAGAAGGAAAAATGATGCTCTATTCAATCTGAATTGTAGAAATTCAGCGTTACAGCGTGATTTAAATGTAAAGGTAATGTTCCCGCGTTAGCGGAGACTGCATTCACGCTAAATGCTGCATGTGTCGGCTCAATCGGAGATTACCTTTACGTTTCTAAAACGCAATCTGTAACGCTTCAGTGATACAGATTGAATAGAGCCCTAAGTGTTTTTGTATAAGCACTTTGCTCCTGGAGAAGATGCACGTATGCCTTGGAAATGCTGCTAGCCACCTTGAACTGCATGACAAAATGCTGCTAGCTACGGTGAACTGCATAACAAAATGCTGCTAGCTACCTATAGGATCTCATTATGTCGATTTGATGACATACAGTGGAATATTTTCTAAAGTAAAAAAAAAAAAAATGAAGTAATAATTTACAAATAAATCTCTTTAATTTAGTGATCTAAAAGAAAACCTTATGGAACACAAAACTATCATTATTTTGGTTGATATAGAACCTTTGATACATATTAAATGTTCTTGTGATCATTAGTAGAATAGCAGAAATATACAAACCAAGAGGAAATAACCCTTTTTTAAATGACCCATATATCGTATGAATATTAAACTATTCATGATTTCCCAGCTACTGTAGAGCAATATTAAACATAAACGAAAGTGTTCCAAATATTATGGAAAAACACAATGAAACTGAACATAGTACACTTTTCTGTGAGTAAGAGTAAAAGTTTCAATATACTGTATGTTCCCCTTTCTGAGTGGTCCCTGTGAGAAAGAATTGCCCTTTTTCAACGTTGACACCACATTTAAGAAACACCAAAAAGCAAGGCTCTGATTGGCTGTACTTGATGTCTATCATGTGCACATCATGGCGTACTATAATTGTCTAGTCCCACTACTCATCATCACACCTCTGGTTAAAAACAATGGTGAGTGATTTTGTCTGATTGCATACAATCAAAACAGAAAGAAGATTTGTTATGCTAAAAGAAAATAATATATATATTTTGGCACTAGTAAGTTTTCTTACAAGAATTTGAAAAGCCTTTTTACAGGAGTAAGTTACCTCAATGTAAGGGGGAACTGGTAAAAGTGGTGATGCAGATGTGTGTATCACTCACTCTCTTTATACTGCTCCTGTGTGTGTGTGTGTGTGTGTGTGTGTGTGTGTGTGTGTGTGTAGCAGTGGAGGGATTAGTTCAGTGACCATTCAGAAAGGGTACGTGGCTGTGTGGCCCTCGTGGCCTCTGGGGAGGGGTCCTCTTATAAGGCCTCAAACTCGTCGATCCTCTGCTTGGTGTTGCCCGATCGGATCTGCCGCAGGGTCTTGTACTTGTCCCGGCCGGCGCGCACGTTCTCCGTGTGTAGCAGATCGTTCTGGGTATGCTTAGTGTCGTCGCGGGCCTGGGCCAGCTCTGAGCTCAGGGCCTGCAAGGAGGAACAACACGATGAGTCAAGAAGAAGTCAACAAGGGAGGAACATGCCAAGGACATGAGTGAACAAGCGGACAACAAGCTGTTGAAGATCTGGATCTAGATTTGAATCTATACAGTGGGGGAAAAAAAGTATTTAGTCAGCCACCAATTGTGCAAGTTCTCCCACTTAAAAAGATGAGAGAGGCCTGTAATTTTCATCATAGGTACACGTCAACTATGACAGACAAATGTGAGATTTTTTTTCTCCAGAAAATCACATTGTAGGATTTTTTATGAATTTATTTGCAAATTATGGTGGAAAATAAGTATTTGGTCACCTACAAACAAGCAAGATTTCTGGCTCTCACAGACCTGTAACTTCTTCTTTAAGAGGCTCCTCTGTCCTCCACTCGTTACCTGTATTAATGGCACCTGTTTGAACTTGTTATCAGTATAAAAGACACCTGTCCACAACCTCAAACAGTCACACTCCAAACTCCACTATGGCCAAGACCAAAGAGCTGTCAAAGGACACCAGAAACAAAATTGTAGACCTGCACCAGGCTGGGAAGACTGAATCTGCAATAGGTAAGCAGCTTGGTTTGAAGAAATCAACTGTGGGAGCAATTATTAGGAAATGGAAGACATACAAGACCACTGATAATCTCCCTCGATCTGGGGCTCCACGCAAGATCTCACCCCGTGGGGTCAAAATGATCACAAGAACGGTGAGCAAAAATCCCAGAACCACACGGGGGGACCTAGTGAATGACCTGCAGAGAGCTGGGACCAAAGTAACAAAGCCTACCATCAGTAACACACTACACCGCCAGGGACTCAAATCCTGCAGTGCCAGACGTGTCCCCCTGCTTAAGCCAGTACATGTCCAGGCCCATCTGAAGTTTGCTAGAGTGCATTTGGATGATCCAGAAGAGGATTGGGAGAATGTCATATGGTCAGATGAAACCAAAATATAACTTTTTGGTAAAAACTCAACTGCTGAGTTGCATCCAAAGAACACCATACCTACTGTGAAGCATGGGGGTGGAAACATCATGCTTTGGGGCTGTTTTTCTGCAAAGGGACCAGGACGACTGATCCGTGTAAAGGAAAGAATGAATGGGGCCATGTATCGTGAGATTTTGAGTGAAAACCTCCTTCCATCAGCAAGGGCATTGAAGATGAAACGTGGCTGGGTCTTTCAGCATGACAATGATCCCAAACACACCGCCCGGGCAACGAAGGAGTGGCTTCGTAAGAAGCATTTCAAGGTCCTGGAGTGGCCTAGCCAGTCTCCAGATCTCAACCCCATAGAAAATCTTTGGAGGGAGTTGAAAGTCCGTGTTGCCCAGCGACAGCCCCAAAACATCACTGCTCTAGAGGAGATCTGCATGGAGGAATGGGCCAAAATACCAGCAACAGTGTGTGAAAACCTTGTGAAGACTTACAGAAAATGTTTGACCTGTGTCATTGCCAACAAAGGGTATATAACAAAGTATTGAGAAACTTTTGTTATTGACCAAATACTTATTTTCCACCATAATTTGCAAATAAACATCATTGTTGCATTAGCTATTTGTTTAATTAAAAATGTTCCCTTTATGATGATGATCAGGACCTGTTAGTAATAGTTTTGTGATAACTGCACTGTGATGTAAATCTTGTGGAAGAAAAAAAAACATTTTTTTTCGGTTAGTGATTTTTTCTTAACGATTAAAACGACAGTAAGAGAGGGAATATAGGTTGCTTTTCTATCAGTAATATACAATTCAAGACTGAATGATTTAATTCATTAATTATTTAAACAATCAATCAAGTGATCAATCGATCACTCAACCCATTAAGCAACCAAACAATCCCTGCAAACTCGCACGACTAATCTCTCTTACCATGAGCTGCCTCTGCACACGCTCGTTCTTCTCGGCCTCGGTGAGGCGCTCCTCCTCTCGGCGGTGGTCGTTAAAGCCTTCGTTCTGCAGGTCGGCGCTGTACGTGCTGTTGTTCTCGCTGTCGTGGTCGTTCTGCTCCTCCACCATCAAAACGTCGTGGTTGTCCACAAACATGGGCACCTCCACAAACATGGGGGGAGGGGGCGCCAGAGGAGGGGCCGTCATCACCATCTGCAGCTCCTCCTTGGTCTTCAGCAGGTCGTTCTGGGCCTCCTGAGCCTGAGGGGGTGGGGTGGGAGGACAGGGAGAGGTTTACTATTACAGAACACTATGGAATGCCCCACAATACAATACAACCTGTTCTGATCTTGAGCCACAGAAAAAAAGTGATTCCATATCAATGGTAGAGTAAATACAGTTAAGTGACTAGGTGACATAGGTTCAATCAGATCGAGTGTTAACCGGCGATATCGCATAGCTGATATCTTGGCGTTGGTGTAACTGTGTTGGTGCTGTCAAATCGGTGAGCAGCTGCCCTTGTTCATTGTCACGAAGCCACACCCGTCCCACTCTCGTTAGAAGTTCAGAACCAGAAGGTGTAGGCTATATAGAAATAATACGGATTTCTATCAGCCTAATCTAGGTGTAGATTACATCTCACATTCCAGTGTTCCAACTTGTATTCAAGGCTACATGGGATTTCTCTTAATGCGACACCATGCAGCCAATGAAAATGTCCTCTTTAGGTATAATACCAGGAGCCACTTGGATCTGACAGCTCTAACACAGTTCCACCTCCAACACCGGCTAAAGCGGATCTGATTTAACAGAGCCCTGATTGTGTGTGTGCATGTGTGTGTGTGTGTGTGCATCCAATTGTGCGTGCTTGTGTGTGCGTACATATGCGCGCATGCGTTTGTTCATGTGTGTGTGTGTGTGTGGGTGTGTGTGTGTGTGTGTGTGTGACTCACCCTGTGTTGCCATGTATCAGCCTCCTCCTCCTTGCGTCTCCTGGCCTCCTCCAGCAGGGCGATCCTGGCTGTGTGCTCGGCCAGCTCCGCAGCCTGATACAGAGAACAGAGGAGAGAGGAGAGGAGGGAAATAGGTGAGGACTTAAACATCTGGGACAGACAAGGAGGAGGACAGTTTGGGTACAGTAGACAAAATACTACAGGTCTGTGGGAAGGGATGGAGAGACAGAGAGGGGTGGAGGGGATAGTGTGGAGGGGATAGTGTGGAGGGGACAGTGTGGAGGGCTACAGGTTTTAATTAAGGGCTGGACATTTTGAGTAAAAAGTGAACATTAGGACAGAGATGTATAAGTCACCTTCCAGAAGAGAGAAAAGAGAAGCAGAGAGCAGTACAGGGCGGAGTAGTCCAGTCTGTCTCAACATGTACTGGGGCTGACCAGAGTCCAGTCTGTCTCAACATGTACTGGGGCTGGCCAGAGTCCAGTCTGTCTCAACATGTACTGGGGCTGGCCAGAGTCCAGTCTGTCTCAACATGTACTGGGGCTGGCCAGAGTCCAGTCTGTCTCAACATGTACTGGGGCTGACCAGAGTCCAGTCTGTCTCAACATGTACTGGGGCTGACCAGAGTCCAGTCTGTCTCAACATGTACTGGGGCTGGCCAGAGTCCAGACTGTCTCAACATGTGCTGGGGCTGACCAGAGTCCAGTCTGTCTCAACATGTACTGGGGCTGGCCAGAGTCCAGTCTGTCTCAACATGTGCTGGGGCTGGCCAGAGTCCAGTCTGTCTCAACATGTACTGGGGCTGGCCAGAGTCCAGTCTGTCTCAACATGTGCTGGGGCTGGCCAGAGTCCAGTCTGTCTCAACATGTGCTGGGGCTGGCCAGAGTCCAGACTGTCTCAACATGTGCTGGGGCTGGCCAGAGTCCAGTCTGTCTCAACATGTGCTGGGGCTGACCAGAGTCCAGTCTGTCTCAACATGTGCTGGGGCTGGCCAGAGTCCAGTCTGTCTCAACATGTGCTGGGGCTAATAATCTGGTGATGAGGTATAATGACTTCAGGGCCATAGAGTTAGATAGAGGACTCATCTTTGTATCTGTGCCAATCTGGCATCTGTGAAAGCATGGGCAGCACCATTAAAACGGGTTATATCCATCTAGAGTCCTCTTTCTAACTCAATGGTGTGGGCCATATAGTAGATCCACCATGGTACCAGAGAGCAGAGAGACCTGCAGTAGAGTACATCAGAGTAGAGTGCAGTGCTCAGTGCTTATTGTAGGGCTAAGTAAGTCTGCTTTTGTTGTTCGCAGCATGCGTGTGATGTCTGGGACGGTAAATACTGCACACACACACGCACACACACACACACACACACACACAAAGCCCAGCACAAAAGCACCACACACACACAGTGGGGATACTTGACCATAAAACACCTCTGTGAAGTGTGTTAAGCTGGGAAAAGGGCCAACACAGCCTCTATTGAAAATAGTCAACAGGTTGCTAGGCTAGACTGCTGCTTAGTCACTGGAGCCTCCAGTGTACCTAGTTAAAGCTGAGGAGATTTTGAGAGAAACAGTAGATCATGTTGCAATGTTCATACCAGTGGTGCCTATGGTATATATGGGGTCATAGCGAGGCAATACATGTTTGAGGAAAGCCCCATTAGAGCAACTCTTGTAGCGTATCCTACATTCCGTTTCTTTGCAGAGACTATAGTGTCTTAATGTCTGGTGTCTTTATCTGTTTATCATGACACATTGCTCTGTTATGGGGTTGGTTCAGAGTGGCTGTTGTCCAACGTGTCCCTATAAAAACAGCCTCAGTGTTCCACTGTCAATTGCCTTCACCCTGGACTACAGGTTTACTGTCAGGTCTGGTAAAGTGACCTGTGTGTGGTCTGATGCAGAGCAAAGCAGGGTGCAGAGCAGGGTGGGGTGGGGTGGACACTGTCTGGCATAATAGATTGCAGTCCAGTTTTACTATGGTGAGGACATTATTACAGTAAGGTTTGGTCTAGAGAGGCGCAGTCTTCAGTGCTGCATAGAGGAGTTCATTTCAGCTCTGCACAGTGCGCTGCAGTGAGGTGTGGTTTGGAGTTGTACATGTTAAAGAGGTGCTGCCTAGGCTTAAGCTCAGCAGGCTAACACAGTCTTTTGTCACAGATACATCAACTTCAGAATTGTACAGTATAGTACAGTGTAGTAGGTTATAGCGGGGTTTCAATTTGCTGTGACATGGTAGCATTATTGTACAGTACAGTAAGGTTATGGGGGTTGTGACATGTCTGGACTACTGCAACTCGCTGTTGGCTGGCCTCCCTGCCTGTGCCATTAAACCCCTACAACTCATCCAGAATGCCGCAGCCCGCCTGGTGTTCAACCTTCCCAAGTTCTCTCACGTCACCCCCCTCCTCCGCACGATCCACTGGCTTCCAGTTGAAGCTCGCATCCGCTACAAGACCATGGTGCTTGCCTATGGAGCAGTGAGGGGAACGGCACCTCTGTACCTTCAGGCTCTGATCAGTCCCTACACCCAAACGAGGGCATTGCGTTCATCCACCTCTGGCCTGCTGGCTCCCTTCCTCTGCGGAAGCATAGCTCCCGCTCAGCCCAGTCAAAACTGTTCGCTGCTCTGGCACCCCAATGGTGGAACAAGCTCCCTCACGACGCCAGGACAGCGGAGTCACTCACCACCTTCCGGAGACATTTGAAACCCCACCTCTTTAAGGAATACCTGGGATAGGATAAAGTAATCCTTCTAACCCCCCAAATTGTAAAGTGGTTATCCCACTGGCTATAGGGTGAACGCACCAATTTGTGAGTCGCTCTGGCTAAGAGCGTCTGCTAAATGACGTTAATGTGCCCTTGAGCAAGGCACTTAACCCTAATTGCTCCTGTAAGTCGCTCTGGATAAGAGCGTCTGCTAAATGACTAAAATGTAAATGTAAAATGTTATAACATGGTTGTACAATGGTTGTGTGGTGGTTCTCACCAGCTGCTCCTGGTTGTGCATCTGGTCCTGGGCGTGGCGGGCCAGCTCCTCTTTGGCCAGCAGGGCGGCCTGACGCTCAGCCTCCAGGCGGGCCGCCTCGTCCTCGGCCAGCCTCCTCTCCACCTCCAGCTGCGTGGCACGTTGCATCTGCTCCTGGAGGTCTGGAGAGGAGAGAGAGAGGGGAGGAGAGAGAGAGAGCCAGAGTGAGAAGGGGGAGAGAGAGAGAAGGGGAGAGAGAGAGAGAAGGGGAGAGAAAGAGAGAGAGAGAGAGAGAGAGAGAGAGAGAGAGAGAGAGAGAGAGAGAGGGGGTGGAGAGACAGAGAGAGGGAGAGATAGAAAGAGAGATAGAAAGAGAGATAGAAAGAGAGAGAGAGATAGAAAGAGAGAGATAGAAAGAGAGAGATAGAGATAGAGATAGAAAGAGAGAGATAGAGATAGAGATAGAAAGAGAGAGAGATCGAACGAGAGAGGTAAGACACACGTACACACACAGCTGATACACAGAGAGACAGAGATGACACAAATCATACACACGACACACACACATACTGAATGATTTTGCAGAAGAGCCGCACATCTAAGAATATTGCTAATGCATGTTAATGATTGAATATTGAATAGAATATATTGAATATTGAACACTGTTGTGAAGGGTTTGCAAGTTAAGCATTCCACTGTGCATGTGACAAATAAAATATGAAACTTGAAACTAATGTGGTTTCAGAGATGTTGGTTTAACCTTTTCACACGTGAGTTCCAAATAGTCGCCCCCCAGCGTGAGTTGTTTTATGCAGGTGATGTCAGAATGCACTCACTGTTCCAACATGTGATTGTTACACAACAGGACAGTTAACACGCGATGCCTGCTAATTATCTATAGGCTATGTTTCAACTTGTCAATTTCAAATTATTTTCTAACAAGTTGTATTTTCTAACAACAGTTTGAATTAAGGTGTGTTCCGCCTCCTCATTAATTCACATAGTCTGTGTAATCATGGCAATAATAATACAATAATAATCCTGTTAAGTAAATCCGAGAGACGGTATACGCTATCGGCTAGACTGAATATGGAGAAATTGCAGAAATGTTTTGCAACGGAAAACGAAAACAAGCATTTCTTATTGTACACGTTCAGGTAGTCCCTCCCTGTTTTAGTAGCTTTTCTTCCCGTTGATGTCTAATGAATATGACCCATGTATATAGGGTTACAAACAAAGGTCGATGAGGAAGCCTTGACGGTCAGTAAATGCCTTATCAGCCTGATAGCTGATATCTAACCCTGCAGAAACAATCCCGCCGGGCTATCTGGGGTCCACCAGGACATAAGCACAAGGCTACCTGTATACTACTACTTCCAGTAAAATAGACCAGAATGTTTGAACTATTTCAATGCAAATTGTTGTCAATTGAGCGCGATGTTCTCAAATATCGTTACTGTTTTAGGCTATTTTATTTAATGCGGCATGAAAATGCAGCACACACATACACACACACACACACACACTCTCTGTCTCTCTTTCTCTCACACACATACACACACACACACGTCTCCCTACATTTAGGTGATAAATGTGCTCTGGTTGACCCTAGTGTCCTCCCCAGTCAGACCCTGTTCTCCCCGGTCCTACCTTTCTCTGCCTTCTTGGTCTTCTCCTCAAACTGGTAGAGTCTCATCATCAGCTCCTGCTTCTCTCTCTCCATCTGCTCCTTCTCTTTCTCGATGGCCTCCCTCTTCTTCTTCTCGTTCTCCAGCTGGGCCCTGCAGATAAGAGAGGGCCGGTGTGAGACACAAAGAGAGGCTGACGTGTGCTGACTAATAAACTAACAGCCACTCAGGGGCCACTGGCCCCTCTCGCTGTGTGTGAGGGCACACACACACACACACACTGATTTTACACACATTGAGTAGAGACACATACTTTCTACACACACACACTGATTTTACACACATTGAGTAGAGACACATACTTTCTACATACACACACACAGATTTGACACACATTGAGTTGAGACACATACTTTTGTACACACACACACACACTGATTTTACACACATTGAGTAGAGACACATACTTTGTACACACACACTGATTTTACACACATTGAGTAGAGACACATCCTTTGTACACACACACACACACACACACAAAGCAAGCAAACACATTTGGGGGCACAATGTAGCAGGCATAAACTGTCATTCTACAGATACCCTTTGTAGTTTGTTCAGTGATGTTAAATAAGCTGGTTAAACAATCTACACTAGCGATACAATGACACCCTTTCCCTTTATTGTTGAGGGTTGGCAGTGTAGGGTTAGGGTTAGGTTCCAGTGTAGGGTTAGGGTTAGGTTCCAGTGTAGGGTTAGAGTTAGGTTCCAGTGTAGGGTTAGGGTTAGGTTCCAGTGTAGGGTTAGGGTTAGGTTCCAGTGTAGGGTTAGGGTTAGGTTCCAGTGTAGGGTTAGGGTTAGGTTCCAGTGTAGGGTTAGGGTTAGGTTCCAGTGTAGGGTTAGGGTTAGGTTCCAGTGTAGGGTTAGAGTTAGGTTCCAGTGTAGGGTTAGGGTTAGGTTCCAGTGTAGGGTTAGAGTTAGGTTCCAGTGTAGGGTTAGGGTTAGGTTCCAGTGTAGGGTTAGGTTCCAGTGTAGGGTTAGGGTTAGGTTCCAGTGTAGGGTTAGAGTTAGGTTCCAGTGTAGGGTTAGGGTTAGGTTCCAGTGTAGGGTTAGAGTTAGGTTCCAGTGTAGGGTTAGAGTTAGGTTCCAGTGTAGGGTTAGGGTTAGGTTCCAGTGTAGGGTTAGGGTTAGGTTCCAGTGTAGGGTTAGGGTTAGGTTCCAGTGTAGGGTTAGGTTCCCGTGTAGGGTTAGGGTTAGGGTTAGGTTACCGTATAAAGAAAGTCCTACAGGTGATTGTGACAGACCCTGGCCATGTCCAGCGTAATGAATGACTGTGTTACATGTTGTTTGAACATCTGTGCAGAGACGATACTGTCCAGCTGACACTAGCAGAGACAGCACCGGCAGACAGCTCCCACAACCTTGTCTTCAGGTCGCTTCACTCATCCCAGAATGAAGTCATGCTATTGAATCATCAGTGCTACGCTGGGATTAATCTAGTTATGCTAGTGACCTAGCGCTGCAGTACTTCATGTACCTGTGAAGCCTACAAAGGTGCTGAGCATGTCTTGCTATAATGAAGAGCGTGCTAAGCTTTGGAGCAAGAGATACATGCTAAGATATGATTAACGGCACATTTTTGCTACTCTGGACAACTCTGATCATGTGAAGTGGGATACAATATATCCCTTTTTGTGAGTGATATTCTGAAACTGATCAGGTCTGTTTGTGTAGGGATGGAGCAAAAGCATGCACATACAGTAGTTCTCCAGGAGGAGAGTTGGCCACCCCTATTCTAAACTCATAAACACGCACAAGCATGCGCACACACACACACACACACACACGCACATTCACACACACACAAGCGCAGACACGCACACACCTCTCCATCTGTTTCTGGTGTTTCTCCTCGCGGGCCTGGGCCTTCATCTGCTGCACCTCGATGGTGTCTGGCTTGCGGCGGCGCATGTACAGCTCGTGGTTGCCCATGCACAGCTGGAGGATACGCTTGTTGATGCGCAGGCGAGGGGCGAAGAACACAAAGTCCTGAGAGAAGGAGAGAGAGAAGAAAGACGGGGGTAGAGAGGGGGGAAGGTAGGGGGGTAGAGAGAGGGGGGTAGAGAGGGAGGGGGTAGAGAGAGAGGGGGGTAGAGAGAGAGGGGGGTAGAGAGAGAGGGGAGTAGAGAGAGGGGGTAGAGAGGGAGAGGGGTAGAGAGAGGGGTAGAGAGAGGGGGGTTGAGAGAGAGGGGGGTAGAGAGAGAGGGGGGTAGAGAGAGGGGGTGAAGACAGAGAGGGAGTAGAGAGAGGGGGTAGAGAAAGGGGGGGGTTGAGAGAGGGGGGTAGAGAGAGAGGGAGGTAGAGAGAGGGGGTAGAGAAAGGGGGGGGTAGAGAGAGAGGGGGGTAGAGAATGAGGGGGGGGTAGAGAGAGAGGGGGGTAGAGAAAGGGGGGGTAGAGAGACAGAGGGGTAGAGAGAGGGGGTAGAGAAAGAGGGGGGGTAGAGAGAGGGGGTAGAGAGAAAGAGGGGGGTGTAGAGGGGGGTAGAGAGGTCAGACTAAATAGTCTTGCAGCCAGCCATCTTTAGTGTTTCCATAACGTTGACATGACAAAGGCTCTACTAACAGTAGGCAGGTGCAGAGTCCTACACTCTGCATGACAACACCCATAGCGACCATTTAGCTTGGAATGGAAAGTTAAAATGGCAGCTGAAAGGAGCAGTAGGGATGACTAAACTAAACCATTCATTTGAAGGAGACACTTCCCATCTGCGGTTACTGACCACAGTTAGGCTGACCCCCACACACACACACACACACACACACACACACACACACACACGTACACCAGGGTTTCCATTAGGAAAACGTGGTGCTGGATAACGTGACCGGAAATATTTTAATTTACTGGAATCATATGCATTGTGTGCGTAACCGATTAGGGCGTCCAACCACGATGCTCAGAATGACAGAAATCACATTTAGATTATGGTAATTCATCTTAACAGAACACGCAACTCCTGTAATGAAGCAGCCAATAAAATGTCATTTTCAAACATTTGCCAAAATGCAATTGGCAAGAAAAACACCATTCTAAACAGCGCACCTGATGCGAGCGGTTCCACATGTGACAGAGATGAAAATATCTATTAGAAACTAAAGAAATGCAACAACTATGATGGGTTGCTAATATGACTATGATTGTGCCTTTGGCTTCTGGACAATGAAAGAAAGTTGATATGAAAACCAATAGAACAGGAGAGAAACACTTGTTTCCATGGCATATGAGGAAGTCTTTATAAAATAATTGCCTCCACGTTTCAAGTATATGTTTTCAAAATGCATACTGCTTCCGCCTGCCTACCTACCGTTGCCTATGCACTTGAATGGCGAATGGGAAGCGTGCTTCAATTACCAGTTGAGAAATAAAAATAGTAGCTCTTTTTAATCCAGGCCATCAAAACTGTTTTAAGCACGCAATTACATTTAGAATTGCTGGGCTTTTAAAAGCATGTTTCATTTACATCATTTTAGCAGACACTCTTATCCAGAGCAACTTACAGTTAGTGAGTGCATACATATATATATATTTTTTCATACTGGCCCCCGTGGGAATCGAACCCACAACACTGGTATTGCAAACGCCATGCTCTACCAACTGAGCTACATCCCTACCGGCCATTCCCTCCCCTACCCTGGACGACGCTGGGCCAATTGTGCGCCGCCCCATGGGTCTCCCGGTCATGGATTCGAACCAGGATCTCTAGTGGCACAGCTAGCACTGCACCACAGCTAGCACTGCACCACAGCTAGCACTGCACCACTCAAGCAGCAACAAGCTGAGGAGCTGCAGCAGCTCTAGTGCTGAGGTGAGTAGGCTCTCTGTATGCTGTGCACGGGTAATACATAAGATACATGATGACTAATGAAAATAAAGATGCCCCAATTTAATTCCACTAAATTCAGCAAATGTACCCATAGACCAATAAGCATGATGGTCAAATGTATTTCCATCGACTGATATTTCCATCAATGAATAAAAACATTATTTTGCCATGGGATTGTTTTTTCTCACGGTCAATTTGGCCAGCAACAATTTTATTTATTGGCTTTTAATCGTTTTTATCTGCCATAAGGGCGGCAATTACCGGCTAACGGAAACCCTGAGACACACACACACACTGGCTTGAGCAGAAAGAGATAAGGTCTGTTGAGCGTAGAGGCTTGATGGACATTAGGACATTAGAAAAGCACTCAGGGTGTGTATGCACATGTGTGTATGGACGTGCGTGTGTGTCTGTGTGTGTGTCTGTGTTTGTGTGTGTGTGCACATGTGTGTGTGTGTGCACATGCATCCTCGTTCACGTTTGTGTGCATGTGTGTCTGTGTTGCTCCCTATCTGTGCCAACAGGGGCTGGACCCAAGGTTCAGTTGACAATGGGTGATGGGATTGAGGATAGGGCTAATGGGCCTGCTGCTCCCAAGGAGACAGGAGAGGAGAGGAGAGGAGAGGAGAGGAGAGGAGAGGAGAGGAGAGGAGAGGAGAGGAGAGGAGAGGAGAGGAGAGGGAGAGGAGAGGAGAGGAGAGGAGAGGAGAGGAGAGGGAGAGGAGAGGAGAGGAGAGGGAGAGGAGAGGAGAGGAGAGGAGAGGAGAGGAGAGGAGAGGAGAGGAGAGGAGAGGAGAGGAGAGGGAGAGGAGAGGAGAGGAGAGGAGAGGGAGGGAGGGAGAGGAGAGGGAGAGGAGAGGAGAGGAGAGGGAGAGGAGAGGAGAGGAGAGGGAGAGGAGAGAGAGGAGAGGAGAGGAGAGGAGAGGAGAGGAGAGGGAGAGGAGAGGAGAGGAGAGGAGAGGAGAGAGAGGAGAGGAGAGGAGAGGAGAGGAGAGGGAGAGGAGAGGAGAGGAGAGGAGAGGAGAGGAGAGGAGAGGAGAGGAGAGGAGAGGAGAGGAGAGGAGGCAGGCAGGCAGAACTGGCAATATGGGAGGTGAGGGAGCCAACACCCACATACTGTAACTGTACTAACCATTAATACACAGTAAACATCATCCTTTCCCTCTTACTTACACTGTATTGTGTTTTAGCCTGGTCCCAGATCTGTTTGTGCTGTATAGCCAACTCCTATGGTTGTTGTTTGGCCTAACACAAACAGATCTGGGACCAGGCTTACTGTGTTTTGTATTGGTCCATCAGGACAGCTGCTGCAGCTGTTTGCTAAGTGTGTTGTGTGAAGACAGTGTGTGATGTGGTGAATACCATCCATCATCAAAACAGTGTTATTGTGGTTCTGGATCATGGCGACTTGAGTCTGATGCCCGATTCTGATATTGAGTTGCATCCCCTTTTGCCCTCATAACAGCCTCAATTCGTTCGCTTAAAGGTGGGGGGCGCAGACCGGTCATAGAGCCCATAGAGTTAAAGTTGGTGGACTGTAACCTGTAAAATCCATAGATTTAGGAGGTCTTCTAGTGGCCGTTAGCTGTAAAAATCCATAGATTAGCCGCACCGTTATATAAGCCGCAGGGTCGAAAATTTGGAAAAAAGGCGCGGCTTATAGTCTGAAAATTACGGTAACCTGTCTCCTAATGTTTTGTACACTCAGTGTACAGTGTTTAACTCACCGGGGCCTTCTTGTCGATGGGTTTGATGATGAACTTCTTGTCGTTGAAGGAGATGTTCCTGATCTCGCTCCAAGGGAAGCCGATCTTTGGGGTCAGTCTGGTGGGGGAGGAGGCAAACCAGTGTAAGTATTGTGTAGGCCGCATGTGCTTTAAGCAGGTTGGCTTTTATTGG